>NC_068938.1:202096051-202266051 GCF_016801865.2 Culex pipiens pallens
TATGAGAGAAACCCTATCATCCGACATATCAAACTTTATGAAATTGAAAGATTTGTCAATCTACGGACATGCCGTTGTTCGCTGATCCATTTTGGAAATGGTTCCCGGTGGCCCCTTGGGGACAATCCCGGAATATGAGAGAAACCCTATCATCCGACATATCAAACTTTATGAAATTGATAGATATGTCAAGTTACGGTCATGCCATTCTTTGCTTATGCATTCTGGCAATTCTGGAGCCGGTTACCGGTGGCCCCTTGGGGACACTCCCGGAATATGAGAGAAACCGACGAATCAAACTTCATGAAATTCATGGATACACGCAGAAAAAAGTTTTGTAGAATCAGCCTGTACGAGGTTTGACTCAACAAAATTTTTGTTGAATATAATCAACGCCGATTTTGCGTTGAAACAAACCATGATTTTTTCGATTCCACAAAAGTCTTTTGTTGTTTTGAAAAAGCTGCTTTGACGTTTAGCGTTGATTCAACAAAAAATATGATTTTCAAATCAACAAAACGTTTTGTTGATTCAAATACGCCTTATTTTTCTGCGTGTATGTCAACCAAAGGACCTCGGGGCCTCGTGGCGCGGTGGTTAGCGGCTTCGGCTGCCGATCCCTAAGTTGCTATGAGGCGCGGGTTCGATTCCCGCCTTATCCTCCTGGCCTTCTATCGGATGGGGAAGTAAAACGTCGGTCCATTTGCGTAAAAGAGGTTTTGGGTGACTCACCACACATAACCTTCGGACGCCTAGAAATGAGCAGAAACTTGCAACAGAGCCCACAAAAGACCCGGGGGTCGTTAAAGTGGATTGCTTTGCTTTTTTTCAACCAAAGGTCAGCGAACAATTGCATGACCGTAGATTGACGTAGTTTTCAATTTCATGAAGTTTGATATGTCTGATGGTAGGGTAACTTTCATATTCCAGAAGTGTCCCCAAGGGGCCACTGGTAACCGGTTCCAAATTGGCCAGGATGTGTCAGCAAACAACAGCATGGCCGTAGATTGACATATCTTTCAATTTCATGATTTTTGATAGGTTTTTTCTCATATCCCGGAAGTGTCCATAAGGGGCCACAGGTAACCGGTTCCATGATGGCCAGAATGGGTTAGCGAACAACGGCATGACCGTAAATTGACATATCTTTCAATTTCATGAAGTTTGATATGTCGGATGATGGGTTTCTCTCATATTCCGAGAGTGTCCCCAAGGGGCAAAGGGCCACCGGTAACCGGTTCCAAATTGGCCAGGATGGGTCAGCAAACAACAGCATGAGCGTAGATTGACATATCTTTCAATTTCATGAAGTTTGATATGTCGGATGATAGGGTTTCTCTCATATTCCCGAAGTGTCCCCAAGGGGCCACCGGTAACCGGCTCCAGATTGGCCAGAATGGGTCAGCGAACAACGGCATGACCGTAAATTGACATATCTTTCAATTTCATGAAGTTTGATATGTCGGATGATAGGGTTTCTCTCATATTCCGGAAGTGTCCCCAAGGGGCCACAGGTAACCGGCTCCAGATTGGCCAGAATGGGTCAGCGAACAACGGCATGACCGTAAATTGACACATCTTTCAATTGCATGAAGTTTGATATGTCGGATGATAGGGTTTCTCTCATATTCCGGAAGTGTCCCCAAGGGGCCACCGGTAACCGGTTCCAGATTGGCCAGGATGGCTCAGCGAACAACGGCATTACCAAATATGGACATATCTTTCAATTTCATGGAGTTTGATGTGCAACATGATAGGTTTTCATCAAAAAAGTCAAGTTGGCCGTTCATCGGGTACCCGGGAACCGGTTCCAGGTTACCCGGAAGTGGCCACTAACTTTCCAGAGTGGTTCTGGCAATCGTGTATTGTGTTTTAAGTGAGTTTTATGGATCAATTTCAACTATCATGAGAGTATTGGTATCACATATATGTGAAAAACAGGAACACATGAACTTTTCGGATGTTCCGGATTTCCGGAACCGGTAGGTCACCTGGCCCTGATATTAATATTTGTGGTCAAAGTACAGGTAAATACCTGTCGAATGCAACCCGGAGCATCCTGATTGGTTGAAATTTGCCGGAGATACAGGTCGTCAAAGTTGGTGTCTCAAAAAGGTCCTTTTTCGGTTGTAGCCGATTCCCGGTGGCCACAGTGACCAAATCCGGTTTTCCAGGTCGGTTTCGGAAAGGAGACGTTCTAAGCTTTCGTTTGTGACCAAAAGAACCGGAATCGGTCAAAAACTGGATTTTTGACGATTTTTTAAAGTTTGGGGTCGAAAAGGACCCCAATACCTTATGTGTGATTTTTTTTTAATACCAAGGGAAGGTTAATATAATGGAGAGTGTGGGAGTGGATTTCAATCTCTTTTGCAGCAGCTCTTTTTTTTCCTCATCCACCTTTTCAACTCACAGCCGTAGCATTTTTCTCGAGCTGCAGCAGCAAACTTATGCAATCTCAGTTTGTGCGGCTAAGCTTCTGTTTTTTTTTCCTCCTCTTGCTGTGAATGGTAAAATGCATCATTGCTCAAAAAAGCTCCGAAAGCTCGGGAGAGACCCCCGCCGCCAACCAAGGCAGAGAGTGTGTAAGTGAAAGAGTGAGAACTGCGATGAATGAGGCAATCCCACCCGGCAGCGGGCAGCAAAAGGGATGAATTGTTTCGTTAGTCACTCTAGGGTAAAGGACTTTGTTTTTATTATATTTATGTTTTTTTTTTACAATTTAAAAAAATCATTTGTTATAAAATAATCAAAAATTAAATAAAAAAAATCATGTATAAATTAGAAGATCTAAATTACAAAAAATGTACATTCACCCTTCCTCATTCGAACCAAGCCGCGATTGCGACAGCCGGGCAGCTTCTGTTGTATTTAATACAACTGACTAGAGAGACCACAATGCGTCACTTTAAATCAGAGCAAATGTGAGAGATGCAAATGATGCAGGGCGCGTAAGTAAGACTCGGAGTCAGTCAGTTAGTGGAGCCGTAATGCAATACGAACTAGGGTAATGAATTAGATTTGCCCATCGCCGGCGCACTTAGGCGGATGGTTTATCTTTGGGAAAAATTGTAATTGTTGTTTGGATGGCAAAACGGACGGTTTATGCAGCAAAAAAGTAGTTATGCGAGTTACGCAAAATTAAGATTTGTGATAGAGGTTGCGTAAAATTGAGAAACAATAATTCCATTTGGAAATATTTTTTGTAGTTGGATTTATGCTTAGGTAAAAAGTAACAAATATTCAAATCTTCAAATCTTCAAATCTTCAAATCTTCAAATCTTCATAAATTCAAATCTTTTAGTCTGTGTTATCGAAGCCAAGCCCCCAAAAACCCCTTTCACACAAATCTACGAAGAAAAAAAAAACCATCAAAGAAAGACCCCATCGCGAGATGCTGGCATGAAATCGAAAGTGATCATTCCACTTCCACCCCGAAACCCTAACCCTTTTCCCAACCCAATCTCAGCTGTAGCTAGTACACCAACAGGGGCCAGTACATTTGTGTGGGGTTCCTCTCTAACAAACTCCACCACCCCCCCGCTGACCACCCGGGGGGCACATTCGTGGTCGTGGCCGTCACTGTTGCATAATGTTACAAAACTACGACTACGACGACGATGAAAACGACGATGACGCCGACCGCGACGACCTAAAATTGGGTCAATCCAAACATATGGTCTCCCCAGAGTAGGTATTAGGGTGGGTACGTTTTTCAAAAAGTTCTCGGATCAAGTTTTAGTATGGTTTCCCTTGTAGGGCATGCCCATAGGGACTCTCATGCCAAATATCAGCTCATTTGGTTGTAAACTGGCTGCGCGCATCAGGGTTAAAGTTTACATGGGAATTACTATGGGAAATTGGAACTTTTTGTTTAAACGCTCCTACATGTCTGGGAAAATCACGCGCCAACTTCTGGTATGGTCAGGCCTATGGGGAATGGTCTGGAGAACAGTTTTCCCGAAGAGAGCATATGGATTCGTTGTCCCTAGACCTGGCGCATCGGCAAACAATCCGATGTCTCCGGAATCAACGGTTTTGCCTCAAAAAGCATCAAATTTTCCTAAGCATGCTATGAAAGCTTGATGAACACCGCGACGCCATACGTCAGGCAGCTACCACGTGGTTGAAATATTTGCAAAAAAAAATACAAATTTGCTATGCAAAGATTTGAATTCGACTAAATAATATCAGAATTACTTGAAATGATCATTTTCTAGTTAAAAGAAGGTTGCAATTAAATATTCCAGCCGTTTCTCACCCACGTGGTAGCTGCCTGACGTATGGCGTCGCGGTGTTCATCAAGCTTTCATAGCATGCTAAGGAAAATTTGATGCTTTTTGAGGAAAAACCGTTGATTCCGGAGACATCGGATTGTTTGCCGATGCGCCAGGTCTAGGGACAACGAATCCATATGCTCTCTTCGGGAAAAGTGTTTTCCAGACCGTTCCCCATAGGCCTGACCATACTAGAAGTTGGCGCGTGATTTTCCCAGACCTGTAGGAGCGTTTGAACAAAAAGTTCCAATTTCCCATAGTAATTCCCATGTAAACTTTAACCCTGATGCGCGCAGCCAGTTTACAACCAAATGAGCTGATATTTGGCATGATAGTCCCTATGGGCATGCCCTACAAGGGGAACCATACTAAAACTTGATCCGAGAACTTTTTGAAAAACGTACCCACCCTACTAGGTATGGATCTACTATGATGACGACGATGTGGGCTCTTCTCCTCTTGCCCAGAAGGGGTTGTTTTCCACCTTTCTTGACAATTACAGGGGAGAAGAGGAAGGAGTGGAAAACGTGTCTCATGGGGCTTTAGAGGTAGCCCATAGGGGTGAGCGTTTGTTTTTGTAGTTGGTGACAACAGTTATTTATTTTGAAATTAAAAAGGACCATCAAAATTTGTTAAAAAATTTGATTAAAAATGCAACAGAAGCGCACTGTGAATTTGTGTTGTTGTTAAAAAAAATTAAAAAAAAATTCAAAAATATGATTTACTAAAAAGTTTCTTCTGAAAATTACAACGATTCCATGTCAAACCAGCAGAATTTAAATCCAAAAAGTGCTAAAGTGAAAATGTTGAAAAAATGTTTAATATTTTATGATTCAATAAAACTATATGAAAGAAAAATATTTCAATAAAACATATTTTCGAAAAGCTGTGAAAATTTCCTACATGTTTCTTTTTATAACATTGTTAAACGGACTGCTGGTTGCCTCTCAATATTTAATTATGTAAAAAACAATTTCTGGTTAATCGACAGAATTATCGTCGATATTATTATCATCTAACGATAACGATAATCTATCGTTATCGTTTTCGTTATTCCGATAATTCTGTCGGCGATAATCATAATTTTCATAATTTGCAATATGTTTATAATACGAAGTGAAATTTTACCTTGAATGAAATACTAAAATTTTCACAAAATACCGTGTTTTCTCGAAAATAGTCAAATTTTAATAATTCGCAATATGGGTATCAAATGATTCGAAATTCGAAATTCGAAATTGTTCTAGAGATTTTTGAATGAAATACTTATTTTTTTTACAAAATACCGTATTTTCTCAAAAATACTCAAATTTCTATCATTTGAGAATTTTTTAAAAAAATAAGTAATTTCGTATTTTGTGATTTTTATAGTATTTATACCTTGAAACTTACCATATTAACAAAAAAAATAATTTAAGAGGAAGCTTGAACATTCAACATAATTTGGTTGGATTTAGTAAATTTTATGAATATAATAAATATAAGAAGAACTATTGTTATCGTTATCGAACCTTGAAAATTTTATCTTTAACAACCTTGGTTTCTTAGTGTCATTTGATAGGCACTATTTTTTTAACTAGTGATATTCCAGAAACTATTGGTTAGAAAAAAATGTATTTTTTGTGTAATATAAAGCACTTTTCTTAGAAATTTATTTCGAGAATTAAAAATCTGGCACAAAATTTTGAATTCCAATTTGATGTTAAATTTCAAAAGGTTATTTCTGGAATTTTTCTATAAAATTGTCTAAGAGACATTGAAGATTGGACCTCTTGTTGCTGAGATACAGCGGCTTAAAGAAAAAAAAACAGGAAAAGTGAAGTTTTCTAAGTCTCACCCAAACAGCCCACCATTTTTATGGATGAAGCCTAGTCACCATTTTTAAAAATCGAAAAACTGCAAATATTACGCTAAAATCAAACTTTCGATGGCTATATCTTTAAAAAAACAGAGCCCTTTATCAAAAAAATTTGAAAGTACTTTTCGATTGAAAATTCAATTTTACATTAAAAAATAATGTCAAATTTCACTATTTTTCCAAAAATTTATAACTCGGCGGCAGATTTTTTGCCCATGTTTCTCTATGGCTCAAAAGTTGCGGGGTTTTGTCTTCTAAAACATATAAAAAAATCTCGAAAATCAAAAAAATATGTATTTTGGGGAAGTGAGTTTTTGTGGTAAAAAAGTTGATTAAAAAATCTGTAATTTTTTTTCCGTGTACCTATTTTTTCTCAATCTCCTCAACAATACCTACAACTTTGCCGATTGATCAGAAAATTCACTCAAAAGTTACAGCTGTTTGAATATTTACATACCATTTTTGTATGGACAGCAGCCAAAATTGTATGGAGACTTGTATGGGTGAACCAATTACACAAAATAGCTTATTTGGTCATAGGGAAGGCCCCCACAAAGTTTGAGTCAAATCCAAAAATATAAATAAAATCCATTTCCGGTTTTGGTAGAGAATTGCTTAAATCCACTTATTCAATATATTGGCACCGCCATTTCGGCCGCCATCTTGGATTTAACAATTTCAATCAAGTAGTTTAGGGGTCACAAATAAAATAACAAAAAAAAAAAAAATTTCATTATTCGATTATTCGTTGTTAATTTTTTTCGAGGCCTTCGGATAATCGAGGCTGGTCTGTATAACTTAAGAAACATTATAATCTAAATTTTATTAGTTAAAAAATATTATTCATGAGTTTTTTTTTGTTATTTTCTTTCAGCGACTATTTTTATGAGTATATGAATATTAATTAAATTTAATTTTGAATTTTTGGTTCAATTTCTTGAACATATCGTTGAAATTTATTATTTAAAAAATGTTAAGAACTTTTTATATATTAGAACCTAATAATCAAAAGTATACATAAAGCGAGAGCAAGATACACGGTTTTATTACATTAGGTCAGCGATGGAATAATCATCATCAAAAGAAAATCATTGGATGTTCATCAAGAGAAAAATCCAAAGGGAGTATGCTCACACAACATTCGGCTGTAGACACTTTAGCCAGCAACAACAAAAATTTGTGCTCCGCGTTTTTTTCACCGAAATTACCGAGTTACGGTCGTAAATTAACCGCGAGTGTGCTCCCACGCGATGGGCAATAAGGGCCGTGGCCGTGGCCACTCGAGTTCGGCTCGAGGACGCGGTCAAAACAGCTCTTTGCACCGCATCCAAAAGAGCTCCTCGCCGGCAACAAAAACTCCAGCAATTCTGCTAACCTCTGCGGACGGCAAGGTTACTGTTACCAGGAGCCCCGTTCGGACACGTGGACTTACCAGCAAGGACAAGAAGCAGTCGGAACAGCTACCCGGTAAGCCGCAAAAATCGTCCGGAGAAGGTGGACCTGGTCCATCATCCAGCAAATCGGGAATTCCCACAACAAACTCGTTCGAGATGCTATCTGATAGCGACGACGACGACAAAAGTTCAACTCAGCAGGCGAACAATGACCCTGCAGACGCTGCAAAGAAAGCAAAAATACTTGCGAGTTCTCTGCCTCGGGCGAGAGACAGGCCGCCGTTGATCCATGTGGTTGACACACTAGCAGCCACCGTGGATGATTTATTGATACCGTCAGAAGTTCAATATTTCACCAAGGTGACGAAAGTGGCGGTGCAAGTGCTTGCATTGGACAAAGTGCACTTTAGCAAGACGTTGGCAATATTCAAGGCCAACAACCTGACGTATTACACCTACGAAAATCGGGACTCCAAACCGGTCAAGATTGTTCTACAGGGCCTAGAGGAAATGAGCATTCCTGAGGTCATTAAGGTACTCGAGGACCTTGACATAGCACCACGCGAAATCAAAGTACTCTCGAAGAAAACTACGGCCACCGGTACACATGTGCTGTACCTACTGTACTTCGACAAAGGAACAGTCAAAATTCAGGACCTCCGGCAGGTGAAAACCCTTTGCGGAAACATCGTGAATTGGAGGTTTTTTACGAAGCGGCCTACTGATGCTGCGCAATGCCACCGTTGCCAGAAGTTTGGCCACGGATCCCGAAACTGCAATCTGCCACCGCGATGCGTCATGTGTGGCAAGGATCATCTCACCGACGGTTGCCCTCTACCCAAGAAGGCGACTCTGAAGGACACCGGAAACGCTGACCAGCACAAATCTAGCGTGAAATGCGCTAACTGCGGCGGAAACCACACCGCCAACTTCCGTGGATGCACTTCCAGGAAGTCGTTCATCGAGCAGCAGGAGAAGAAAAAGAAACCACCTGCCAGTTCATCGGCTAAACCCGCAGCTGATCGCAGTTCGACGCAACCTCCCGGGTGGTCTCGAACGTATGCGAGTGTTGCAGCGGCCGGCTTAGGCTTAGAACCTGTCCCTGTACAGGACGACGCTGCCGATGGTGACCTGTTCTCGCTGTCGGAGTTTCTCATCCTGGCAAAGGACATGTTCCAGCGCCTCAATAGCTGCCGCAACAAGCAGCAGCAGTTCATGGCTCTCTCGGAGCTCATGATCAAATATGTGTACACTGTCTGAATCATCAGCTGTGCAAGGAACTACGCCGTCAGCTATTGACTGACTTACTTCACTGTGATATAGTTTTAAGCTTTCCCCTCTCCCTATCCCTTTTCCTTTGTAATAACTGCAGTTTTTTGTGAATTTTTTCTGCACTACTTGTTAAATTCAACCCTTAGGCTTATTGTATCGACTGATAAATGAACCAACCCGTAGCTGAAAGTTGCCACATAACACTACATAATGTAATTAATGTTAACTATATTGTATACTGAATTATTTAACTAATAAAAAATGAAATGAAATGAAATATGAAATGAGTATGCTCACCTCTTTCGCCCACGAAAGATCGGTAAAAAGAACATAAAAAATCATCATCTTGATTATTCGGCGGAACATCTTTTTCACTACTACACTTGCAAGTGTAACGTTACACGTCGGAAATTGACCTGTCACATTTTGTAGATGAGCAATGTGTGTAAACAAAGTGAAAAAATAATTTTATGTGGTGCTGACAAGGAAATTCATAAAAAATCAACAGCATGATTTTCTGAGAGAATTTCGGTAGCGATTTTCTTTAGCGTGATTTGCCTCCTCTCTCTTTCGCGGGTGAAAAAAAATTCGCAAGCGTAATTGATTGTTTTGCGATTATTCCATCCCTGCATTAGGTACTTTTTCTTCTTAAAAACTTTCAAAGAATTCTAAATAATTTCGTGTACAATTATCGTTGGAAAAAGATAGTTTGGTATTTTTGGTAACTGTAGCAATAGGAACAATTGTTTTGTAGAATTGTTACTCATTCTTCCGGAATTGTAATTCAGATAAAAATGATATATTTACAAGGACAAATAAATACATTTTGATTCAATAAGAACTATTTAAAATTATTTTAATCAAAAAAATCTTTTGCCTTATAAAAATCAAACATAAATCATTCAAAAATCTTAAAACTAACCTCCTTCCCCTATCAAAACAACATAAAGCAAAAAAGGTGAAAGAATAGCGGAGATGAGATGCTGCCTCAACTAAACTGCATATTAAGCAATCCCCCCCTTCTTACAACCGGCTTTGGCATCGCGGGTCTTCGCAGCCAGCCAGTATCTTGTCACGTTTGTACGGCCGCCCGAGAGATTGCATTGCACATTGCACATGGATATTGCAGGCAGCTGGTTCGATCCGTATGGCTCTTGATGCACTGCTGGAGCCGGTTGACTCTTTCGATTTTTCTACACCGGGAGAAGAGATCACAACTTATCAGCTGGCATCATAAACGGCTGCCTTTTGAGTGTGTAATTTGAATGCAAATGGCGTACGGCTGTGGTTAAACACGCTAATTGGGTGCATCGTGGGGTACATGATCAGGTGAAGTTGGTGATGGGTATACTAAAGGATGGGTTAGTGCTGCTCAGTGATTGCAACGGTACTTTGAACTTACGATCAAGGGGGAGGGACAGATGTTAAGAATGAATTACTCAGATTATTTTGCATGGATTGTTGCTTTTGAAAGTATATTTAGGTGATTTTTATGCAATTTTTGTATAATTAATACGTTTCAAAAGTTTCAAAGGATGTCCCTGAACAAGGAATTTGTGGCGTTCACACGCACCAACCCTCTGCCACTGGAATGTATTCGGGGCATTCAACAATCGCCTGTCCATTAGAACCAACCCTGAAAACCTTGATGAAACCACTAATCAACACACATCCCGGCCAAAATCAACAGCTGCGCCGCCACCACCAAGAATGCTGCCACTAATCGATCACACACGCCGTCGAGGCTCTCCGATGGACTCTCCAGGCTGGACACACGAGCCTCACCTCAGCTGGCACCTTTCCCATCGATCAACGCGTCGCCGAAGAAGGCTACCTGTTTGTACTCCCGCAGCCTCGCGAAATCACCCAACAAAAAAGAAATACCTTTGACTAATGTTAGTTATTACCACCGACTCGACTCGGGCTACCAAAAGTGTCCACGGAGGCTATGGGAACTGTCCGACTTTTGCACGCCTTGGTTGGTCACGCATTTGTCTTCGGAGGGGGTTGCCAGTGCCGAAATATCGCAAGACTCACGTTCGGAGAGGAGGAGGACAGTTTTCAGCGCGACATCTCTAAGTAACTTGCGTGAAAGAAGGCTCCGATGAAGGTTTGCGGTGATGATGAGAAGATCTCTATGAAATTGACATCTTTTAAAGCATCAGCCGGAAGAATAAATAATAACCAAATTTAAAATGTTTACACAATGTGTGCTACAAATTGCTGTAAACATAAAAAAGTTCAACAGTCCAGACTCGATTTTCCAAAGTTTGTATGAGACTTCGAAAAATCGAATCAGGAACATTTTTTTCCGTTTTTTTTTATTTTCTTGCTTTTAACACCAAATTTGAGTTCGGCGACCTTAATTTAGTCAAACTTGAATAGATGATTGCCTATTCGCCGCCATTTTGGCCGCCATCTCGGATTTGAAAATTCTAAATCACTTTAGGCTCGACAACAAAATACAACGAAAAATGTTGTTAACTGTTTTTTTTCGTGATTCGATTATCCGAATGAATTTTCTTGAGGCCTTCGGATAATCATGTCTGTAAGTTTTTTTGATAATTGAAAAAAATGGTTTTTTGCTGCTCGATTTTTTCGGGAAACTTTTAATGGAAAGAGTGAAAACAAAACAATGCCATAAAATTCACATTTGCAATAAGAGCAATTCTTTACCAAAACCGGAAATAGATTTTATTTGTATTTTTTGATTTGGCTCAAACTTTGTGGGGGTCTTCCCTATGACCAAATAAACTATTTTGTGTGATTGGTTCATCCATACAAGTCTCCTTACAATTTTGGCTGCTAACTTTTGAGTGAATTTTCTGATCAATTTGGTGTCTTGGGCAAAGTTGTAGGTATTGTTGAGGACTTTTGAGAAAAAAATAGGTACACGGAAATTAAAATTTGCAGATTTTTTTTATCAACTTTTTTTTCACTTAAACTCAATTTCCCAAAATACATATTTTTTGATTTTCGAGATTTTTTTATATGTTTTAGGGGACAAAAATCCGCAACTTTTAAGCCATAGAGAAACCTGATTAAAAACATCTTCTTCCGAGTTATGAATTTTTGAAAAAATAGTGATTTTTGAAAAAAATCGAAGTTTCATGCAAAAACAAGTTTGACATTATTTTTTAATGTAAAATTGAATTTGCAATCGAAAAGTACTTTACAGATTTTTTGATAAAGGGCTCCGTTTTTAAGATATAGCCACCGAAAGCTTGATTTTAGCGAAATATTTGCAGTTTTTCAATTTTTAAAAATAGTGACCATAAATGACCATTTCTGAAAATGCTATAAAAATGTCTAAGAGACATTGAAGATTGGACCTTGGGTTGATGAGATAGAGCCGCTTTAAGAAAATGAAACAGGAAAATTGAAGTTTTCTTAATCTCACCAAAACAAACCCACAATTTTCTAATGACCATATCTCAGCAATTCATGGTCCGATCTTTTTGAAAAAAAAAATGTTTTGAAATTTTTTGAATCAAGACTAGCATTTTAAATGGGCGTAATATTCAATGTTAGGCCCTTTTAAAATGTTAGTCGCATGTTTTATGTATTAACATTGATAATCGGACCATTATCTCAGCAACCCGAGGTTCAGTTTTCAATGTCTCTTAGACAATTTTACAGCAAATTTTCTGAACTTCTCAAAAAAAAAAAAATAATTTTAGAAATGGTCACTTATGGTCACTATTTTAAAAAATTGAAAAACTGCAAATATTTCGCTAAAATCAAACTTTCGGTAGCTATATCTTGAAAACGGAGCACTTTATCAAAAAATCTGTACAGTACTTTTCGATTGCAAATTCAATTTTGCATTAAAAAAAACTAACTTAATCCACCTATGTGGTTGATGCCTTCCTCATTTTTAATATACAGTATGTAAAAAAAGTATTTACACCCCTTGGGCACTATGCACATTTTTTGATGAAACATGTAAAAAATTTAAAGTTTGACAGGAACCTAATACTACGTTTTGTTCAGAAACTCATGCCAAACATTTTGCTACAAAAAGCTCATGAAAAGATGATTTCTATAAAAAGTTATATAACAAATACTATTACGAAAATAAAAAAGGTGCAGATGGTTATGTTACACATGACCAGTATGACAAAGAACTTTGCAAGATGATTGTTGAAATTTTCGATTAGAATGTCCGGTCCAAATTTCCCCTTTATAATAACCGTCCTATCGAACTAAGGGGACGGAAATTGCAAGTGGAGCTGAAATAGAAATCGAAGTGAAATCAATTTACTTTCCTTCACCACTCGTAAGTTACCAAGATGCGGGAATGTTATTGCAAGGCTGTTGCAAGCAATCGGTGGAAGTAAAGGAAATTTGAACAGCAGACTTTAAAAACTACCCTTTACAGGGCTCTTGATGATAACGAGATAGTTATTCTAAATTTCCAGAAACAGATTTTCGCAGTGGCACAAAAAAATGTGCATCGCAGTAATCTATTTATTACATCCTGCCTGATAAGCAATATATTTTAACTCTCGTTTTAACTGCTTAATTTCAGATAATGGCCAAATGCAACTTGTTATGTACAGTATCAAAAAGTTCAAGATGGTATGTCAGAGACATAACCGAAAGACATAGGACCAAACAATTTGAATGTGTTTTTGGATTGCTAGTGAAATCTGAAATAACATTATTTTATTTTGTTTCATAGATTTGTCGGCAAAATTGTCATAAATGTTCTCCCAAGGTGAACCTTCCATGAGGGCACCGGCAACTCCAGGTTGTGGCCACTACTGTCGGAATGTCAATTTTCATGTACAGTATCCAAAACCATGAATTTTGATACCCATATTGCAACAACTCGTATGGTTCTGTAAATGTCCCAAGCAACACACTTTGTCAGATAAACGTATTTCCTAACTGGTTGTATAACCGATTGGCCTCGTTACCACAACTTGTTCTACAACTCCTGTGCATTGGAAAAAGCGCACTTTTTTCTGTTGTATAACTTGCCAGAATAAGATGCAAGTTATCAGAGTAAGTTGTACAAATGTATTTGACAACACTGTGCTAGCTAACAAGAGATTCAACGAAAAAAAGGGGGCGTGGTTAACGGCTGTGCTGTCAAATCAAAGCGCACACTGAAAAGGAAAGATAGATTGAAAACAGTTGTCTAACCGTTACCCAACTTACATGTAAACAAACAGTTCTTATTAGAATTTCAATCAACGACGAAGCCAATAAGAATAGTATCTCTGACTATTTTGGTACGCTTGTTTCTGCCCGATTTATTTAGAAAAAAATAGAAATTGCATGAAAAAAAACCAATCCTTTCGCGCTCTCTAACTGTGATTCTTGTGAAACCCTCTTCATGGCTAACTTTTAGATTTTCCTTTTTTGATGAACTTCGTCTTTCCCAAGATTCGATCCGATGACTTCGACGAATTGTTGTTATCTCCACGGCAGGTCCAGGCGCGCTTCCACATCTCTCCACGAGGCTTCGTAGTAAACAAGCTGGCCTAAACGTCAATAAGAAGGCTGCTGTCAGCTTTGTTATACAGCAGTGAGCTATACAACTTAACTCCAGAAAAGGCTGTCATTGAAAATTATGTTATATAAGTTTGTATCATGTCAGTTTTTATAACTCCAATATACAACTTAGTTATAACAAACCGTTTCAACTGTCATTTCTATTACCGTACCACGGAGCAACATTGAAATCGGTGTGATTTTAATTTGTTATTTTCTCTATCATGAACTCCATAAGCTGACATTTTTGTAGCTTTTACCGGCAATAAGGTTTTAAACCAATCGGTCAACAATTACAATTATTGCAATCTTCGATAAATAAACATTATTGAAACTCTAAATACCTCACGTACAAATTTACACCACCTAACAACACGCAATATCAAGTTGAATATGTTTGTTGATTATCAGTTATATAACCTATTCTCCAATAACATTTGTGTAACAAAGCGAGAAAACCTAAGGTTATATATAGAATGGTTGGCCACGCCCATTTTTCAGAAGATGCCGTCACATGACAATGTTAGATAAGCAGTGAAACAAACAGTGCAATATTATTCTTATTCAACAAACTGTTTTCGAGGAAAAAATTGCAGATGACGGAACAGCATCTTGGCATATCAGCATTTTGACGTTTAATTACAGCTCATAAAAAGTGTTTTCGAGTGAAATAAAGTGATAAATAACTCAATAGGAAGTGAGCATGCAAGTTTCTATCAAAAGTTTTCCAAAATAAATTGTTTAAACAGTGTAAACCAGCTAATTGGATGGAGTAAGGAGCGAGTTCTAAACCTCCCAAATAGGTGAGAATTTTCCCTATGTTGTGTTTTAAAGTTGGAAAAGAGTGAAGTTGACTGTGTTTTAACACTTTTGTGGCACAAAACACGATAGTTACATAAGCCAGTTATACAAGCAGTGAAACAAACTGTTATTTAAGTTATGTTCAGATTTTTTCTCGTATGTTTATCAAAAACAATTGTCTAACTATTATTCAACAGTCGACAAGTTATGAGTGCTACTTGGGGTCCTCCCAGGCCCCAAGGAACCTGTTTTGAGATCACCGGCCACTCAAGGTTGTGGCCACTACTGTCGGAATGTCAATTTTCATGTACAGTATCAAAAACCATGAATTTTGATACCCATATTGCCACAACTCGTATGGTTCTGTAAGAAGTCCTCCGGGCCCCGGGGGAACCTGCTTTAAGGGCACCGGCCACTCCAGGTTGTGGCCACTACTGTCGAAATGGCCATTATGTTCAGTATCAAAAACCATGAATTTTGATACCAATATTGCCACAACTCGTATGGTTCTGTAAAAAGTCCTCCGGGCCCCGGGGGAACCTTCTTTAAGGGCACCGGCCACTCCAGGTTGTGGCCACTACTGTCGAAATGGCCATTTTTACGTTCTAGTGCGAGGGACCGGCCATCGAGGATAGTCGACCCGATGGGGTAGTGAAACGCAGAGTTTAATTAAACAATACAATAAAAGATGTCTTTATTTGACGAGACTAAAACGTAGAATGAGAACGATACAAGAAAGTCACTGGTCTTCTACCCTGTGATTGTTGTTGCTCAGCTGACATCGCGGACCTGTCAGAACCAGCTGTCAGGGTCGAGCCGGAGGTAAAGCAGTCTGGGTGGCTGCAATGTTGCCAGTCACAACAGCCATTATGTTCAGTATCAAAAACCATGAATTTTGATACCCATATTGCCACAACTCGTATGTTTCTGTAAATGTCCCCCCAGGCCCCGAGGGAACCTTCTTTGAGGGCACCGGCCACTCCAGGTTGTGGCCACTACTGTCAAAATGGCCATTATTATGTTCAGTATCAAAAACCATGAATTTTGATACCCATATTGCCACAACTCGTATGTTTCTGTAAATGTCCCCCCAGGCCCCGGGGGAACCTTCTTTGAGGGCACCGGCCACTCCAGGTTGTGGCCACTATTGTCAAAATGGCCATTATTATGTTCAGTATCAAAAACCATGAATTTTGATACCAATATTGCCACAACTCGTATGGTTCTGTAAAAAGTCCTCCGGGCCCCGGGGGAACCTTCTTTAAGGGCACCGGCCACTCCAGGTTGTGGCCACTACTGTCGAAATGGCCATTTTTACGTTCTAGTGCGAGGGACCGGCCATCGGGGATAGTCGACCCGATGGGGTAGTGAAACGCGGAGTTTAATTAAACAATACAATAAAAGATGTCTTTATTTGACGAGACTAAAACGTAGAATGAGAACGATACAAGAAAGTCACTGGTCTTCTACCCTGTGATTGTTGTTGCTCAGCTGACATCGCGGACCTGTCAGAACCAGCTGTCAGGGTCGAGCCGGAGGTAAAGCAGTCTGGGTGGCTGCAATGTTGCCAGTCACAACAGCCATTATGTTCAGTATCAAAAACCATGAATTTTGATACCCATATTGCCACAACTCGTATGTTTCTGTAAATGTCCCCCCAGGCCCCGAGGAAACCTTCTTTGAGGGCACCGGCCACTCCAGGTTGTGGCCACTACTGTCAAAATGGCCATTATTATGTTCAGTATCAAAAACCATGAATTTTGATACCCATATTGCCACAACTCGTATGTTTCTGTAAATGTCCCCCCAGGCCCCGAGGGAACCTTCTTTGAGGGCACCGGCCACTCCAGGTTGTGGCCACTACTGTCAAAATGGCCATTATTATGTTCAGTATCAAAAACCATGAATTTTGATACCCATATTGCCACAACTCGTATGATTCTGTAAATGTCCCCCCAGGCCCTGAGGGAACCTTCTTTGAGGGCACCGGCCACTCCAGGTTGTGGCCACTACTGTCAAAATGGCCATTATTATGTTCAGTATCAAAAACCATGAATTTTGATACCCATATTGCCACAACTCGTATGTTTCTGTAAATGTCCCCCCAGGCCCCGGGGGAACCTTCTTTGAGGGCACCGGCCACTCCAGGTTGTGGCCACTACTGTCAAAATGGTCATTATTATGTTCAGTATCAAAAACCATGAATTTTGATACCCATATTGCCACAACTCGTATGTTTCTGTAAATGTCCCCCCATGGGCCCGGTCCGAGGCCCCGGGGGAACCTACTTTGAGGGCACCGGCCACTCCAGGTTGTGGCCACTACTGTCGAAATGGCCATTATTATGTTCAGTATCAAAAACCATGAATTTTAATACCCATATTGCCACAACTTGTATGTTTCTGTAAATGTCCCCCTAGGCCCCGGGAGAACCTTCTTTGAGGGCACCGGCCACTCCAGGTTGTGGCCACTACTGTCAAAATGGCCATTATTATGTTCAGTATCATAAACCATGAATTTTGATACCCATATTGCCACAACTCGTATGTTTCTGTAAATGTCCCCCCAGGCCCTGAGGGAACCTTCTTTGAGGGCACCGGCCACTCCAGGTTGTGGCCACTACTGTCAAAATGGCCATTATTATGTTCAGTATCAAAAACCATGAATTTTGATACCCATATTGCCACAACTCGTATGTTTCTGTAAATGTCCCCCCAGGCCCCGGGGGAACCTTCTTCGTAGGCACCGGCCACTCCAGCTTTTTTTTCACCACTGTCGAATTGGCCATTTTTCATGAGAACCGCCGCATCATAGCGACTTCCACGCCGTCCGCTTCGCTCGAATTTCCTCCTTCTGCTGCCGGTGGTTCTTCCTTCTGATTGCTGGTCCTCTTCTTCTATTGGCCGCTGCTGCTGCTGCTCCGCGCCGGCCCGACGTGCACAGTTCGAGTGCTCGTTCCAATTTGACTTGCTTTTGCGAAATTTTCTGCTTAAATAGCGGCACAGCCGGAGAACGGCACAAAAGGGGCGCGGTCTCGAATGCATACGCTCGCTCTGATTGGTCATCTGTCCGATTTGTACTGAAAAATTACTCATTTTAATTGCATGTTTTAAGTGCTTTAACTATGTTTAGTCATACTATCTATGTAGTTAAACAATAGCTGAAGTCTTCCTCTTTCGATTGGTGGTCAAACCATCTGGATTGATTCACAGGGAAAAAAGATATAAGCGTTCAAAATGTCCCCTTTTTTACCGCTTAAAAGTGACGCTTTGGATCGAATTTCTGAACTGGCCCCCCAATATAGTAAGTAGAGACATAGTCCTATGTCAAAATCATAAAGTATAATACCCATATTGCCCCAACTCTTACGGTTCGGCAAATGTCCCCCCATCGGAACATTCGCGGAACCTCCGGCCACTCCGGATTGTGGCCACTACTGCCAAAATATCAAATTTCATGTCCAGTATCAAAAACCATAAAGTTTGATACCCATATTGCCCCAACTCTTACGGTTCGGCAAATGTCCCCCCATCGGAACATCCGCGGGGCCTCCGGCCACTCCGGATTGTGGCCACTACTGCCGAAATGTCAAATTTCATGTCCAGTATCAAAAACCATAAAGTTTGATACCCATATTGCCCCAACTCTTACGGTCCGGCAAATGTCCCCCCATCGGAACATCCGTGGGGCCTCCGGCCACTCCGGATTATGGCCACTACTGCCAAAATGTCAAATTTCATGTCCAGTATCAAAAACCATAAAGTTTGATACCCATATTGCCCCAACTCTTACGGTCCAGCAAATGTCCCCCCATCGGAACATCCGCGGGGCCTCCGGCCACTCCGAATTGTGGCCACCACTGCCGAAATGTCAAATTTCATGTCCAGTATCAAAAACCAAAAAGTTTGATACCCATATTGCCCCAACTCTTACGGTCCAGCAAATGTCCCCCCATCGGAACATCCGTGGGGCCTCCGGCCACTCCGGATTGTGGCCACTACTGCCGAAATGTCAAATTTCATGTCCAGTATCAAAAACCATAAAGTTTGATACCCATATTGCCCCAACTCTTACGGTCCGGCAAATGTCTCCCCATCGGAACATCCGTGGGGCCTCCGGCCACTCCGGATTGTGGCCACTACTGCCGAAATGTCAAATTCCATGTCCGGTATCAAAAACCAAAAAGTTTGATACCCATATTGCCCCAACTCTTACGGTCCAGCAAATGTCCCCCCATCGGAACATCCGTGGGGCCTCCGGCCACTCCGGATTGTGGCCACTACTGCCGAAATGTCAAATTCCATGTCCGGTATCAAAAACCATAAAGTTTGATACCCATATTGCCCCAACTCTTACGGTCCGGCAAATGTCCCCCCATCGGAACATCCGCGGGGCCTCCGGCCACTCCGGATTGTGGCCACCACTGCCGAAATGTCAAATTTTATGTCCAGTATCAAAAACCATAAAGTTTGATACCCATATTGCCAAAACTCTTACGGTTCGGCAAATGTCCCCCCATCGGAACATCCGCGGGGCCTCCGGCCACTCCGGATTGTGGCCACCACTGCCGAAATGTCAAATTTCATGTCCAGTATCAAAAACCATAAAGTTTGATACCCATATTGCCCCAACTCTTACGGTTCGGCAAATGTCCCCCCATCGGAACATCCGCGGGGCCTCCGGCCACTCCGGATTGTGGCCACTACTGCCGAAATGTCAAATTTCATGTCCAGTATCAAAAACCATAAAGTTTGATACCCTTATTGCCCCAACTCTTACGGTCCGGCAAATGTCCCCCCATCGGAACATCCGCGGGGCCTCCGGCCACTCCGGATTGTGGCCACTACTGCCGAAATGTCAAATTTCATGTCCGGTATCAAAAACCATAAATTTTGATACCCATATTGCCAAAACTCTTACGGTTCGGCAAATGTCCCCCCATCGGAACATCCGCGGGGCCTCCGGCCACTCCGGATTGTGGTCACCACTGCCGAAATGTCAAATTTCATTTCCAGTATCAAAAACCATAATGTTTGATACCCATATTGCCCCAACTCTTACGGTCCAGCAAATGTCCCCCCATCGGAACATCCGTGGGGCCTCCGGCCACTCCGGATTGTGGCCACTACTGCCGAAATGTCAAATTTCATGTCCAGTATCAAAAACCATAAAGTTTGATACCCATATTGCCCCAACTCTTACGGTCCGGCAAATGTCCTTCCATCGGAACATCCGCGGGGCCTCCGGCCACTCCGGATTGTGGCCACTACTGCCGAAATGTCAAATTTCATGTCCAGTATCAAAAACCATAAAGTTTGATACCCATATTGCCCCAACTCTTACGGTCCGGCAAATGTCCCCCCATCGAAACATCCGTGGGGCCTCCGGCCACTCCGGATTATGGCCACTACTGCCGAAATGTCAAATTTCATGTCCAGTAGCAAAAACCATAAAGTTTGATACCCATATTGCCCCAACTCTTACGGTCCAGCAAATGTCCCCCCATCGGAACATCCGCGGGGCCTCCGGCCACTCCGAATTGTGGCCACCACTGCCGAAATGTCAAATTTCATGTCCAGTATCAAAAACCATAAAGTTTGATACCCATATTGCCCCAACTCTTACGGTCCGGCAAAAACCATAAAGTTTGATACCCATATTGCCCCAACTCTTACGGTCCGGCAAAAACCATAAAGTTTGATACCCATATTGCCCTAACTCCTAACGGTTTGGCAAATGTCCCCCCTCCGGAACATCCGCGGGGCCTCCGGCCGCTCCAGTCTAGGTGGTGGCCAGTTGCAATGATCGACTCCCGCGACAGGCATGTCTTAGCTGGTCCTTGCCTCCAAGCCATCTGCTCCCGGACCTCCAGGCCATCTGCTTCTGATGTGTTCTCGTCGACGTCCAGCAATAGAATGAATTTTCGGGACCGACCGAGCCGAGTTTTGTTGGCTCATCGACGATCCGAAAATTATGAGGTGGAGTGGGGGTGATTTTAGATACATCAATCTCACGTCTCTCGATTGACTGATTGGGAAACGTTCGTTCATCCAACCAGCGTGCACCAAAAAGAGGGGAAATTTGCCGAGAGGGGAATTCGTCACGTAACGTTTTCACTTCGCGAAAATTTTGGATTGACACCACGTATAGAAACCTTAGGACAAAGTTCTTTGTCAAAAGGTGCAAAAAAAGTTTGTACACCTTTCGAAAAATTAACATAAATAATGTTATTTGTTGACAAATCACCATAAATCCAGTCTCCCAACTCCAAATAGGCATCCTTGACTGATTAAAAAAATAATTTGGATTGAATATAAAGTTTACTAACTACTTAGTATAAAAGTTTATATAACTCTGGAAATTCTATATAAAACCTATCTAAACTTAATTTTGCAAACTTTTAATTCACATAAATGTCAATATATTACCATAGAATTGCAAAATAAACATTTTGGAGTGGGTATAACACCGTTTTGGGGGTATTTGTATCGATAGGATAGATTTTTCGTTGGAATTTCGTACCAACCCGGAATTACGTCGTCGGAAAATCCGCCGGCATCTGAACCGGTCCACAATTCATAAGTCAACCTATGTGGCATCAGAAAGGGCATAAAATTTCCGATCTTTTGATACCCATACATCCAGGTTTTCTATAAAACCCACGTTTTTAAATACCTAAGCAAAAACGTTGTTATGGTTTCATTTCAGCAACCTGCCAAAAATGTATGGACTTTCGTAATTTTTGTTCTCGTGGATCAAACTTACTTTTTGCCCAGGTATTTAAAAACGTAGGTTTTAAAGAAAACCTAGATGTATGGGTATCAAAAGATCGGAAATTTTATGCCCTTTCCGATTCCACATAGGTTGACTTGGGAATCGTGGACCGGTTCGGATGCCGGCGGATTTTCCGACGACGTAATTCCGGGTTGGTACGAAATTCCAACGAAAAATCTATTCTATCGATACAAATACCCCCAAAACGGTGTTATACCCACTCCAAAATGTTTATTTTGCAATTCTATGGTAATATATTGACATTTATGTGAATTAAAAGTTTGCAAAATTAAGTTTAGATAGGTTTTATATAGAATTTCCAGAGTTATATAAACTTTTATACTAAGTAGTTAGTAAACTTTATATTCAATCCAAATTATTTTTTTAATCAGTCAAGGATGCCTTTTTGGAGTTGGAAGACTGGATTTATGGTGATTTGTCAACAAATAACATTATTTATGTTAATTTTTCGAAAGGTGTACAAACTTTTTTTGCACCTTTTTTATTTTCGTAACAGTCTTTGTTATATACCTTTTTATAGAAATCATCTTTTCATGAGCTTTTTGTAGCAAAATGTTTGGCATGAGTTTCTGAACAAAACGTAGTACTAGGTTCCTGTCAAACTTTAAATTTTTTACATGTTTCATCACAAAATGTGCATAGTGCCCAAGGGGTGTAAATACTTTTTTTACATACTGTAAGTGGTTTGCCAGCTATTTTTTTTTAGATCCAGAAAAATAAGTACACAGATATAACTTAAGTGGTCATAACTCGAGACAGGGTTGCCAGATCATCAATGTTGTGGACTCGTTGGAAAGATCTTTCGATTACCTAACCAACGATGGGTCGGATGATGGATCCGGACATCGTTTACATACATTTAAGTGAGATCCGGCTTCAAAAAAGTAAATAAATATCACTTAAGTGGTCATAACTCGAGACAGGGTTGCCAGATCTTCAATGTTTTGGACTCATTGGAAAGGTATTTTGAATAAAAATAATAAAACAATATAAACTCCTTTAACGATTGTATTTAGTTATTTTCACGTTATGAGTTCTTGTTTAAAAATAATATTCGATCAATTTTTGCAAGTATTTTACATTTCTTAAAACATGGGCATGTTTTAAATTTATACTAAATTAAAGTAGAATTCTTTAAAGAGCTTTAGACATTAAAATATGTGTAATGGTTTGTATCACTTTTATTTTTTCAATATTGTTTTTCTAGTTTTAAGCTTTCTTTATTTCTATCCCCTTTTCCTTGCAATTTTAGTAAGTTGTTATTATTTTTTGTTATTTTAACAACTGATCCGATCATCCCAATAACAGTTGGAGGTATTCTTGTTATAATAATATAAACTTTTATTAAACCGTTATGTGAAAATTGATTTCTCAAGAAGATTCCATAACACTTTCTGTTATTTTAACAGGATTTGTTATTGAAATGGTATGAATTTTGTTATTATCGTCTGCCCGGGAAGCCATTTAATTTTTCTAGATCTTTTTTGTTTATGAAAAGATATTCAGTGTTTAAAACAACTATTCAATGATTTGCCTTTTGGGTGATCATTGCAAACTACCGAAAAGTTGTTCTAAAAATTCAACATATTTTCATTTGTATTCAAAAAATCGTTTTGAAGGTTATAAATTGATCTTAGTTAAAAATCCATAATTTAAAATTTAAAATCTGACAAAGTATCATTGAAAATGTTCCCAACTAACATCTCACGTCTTCTCATACTATTTCAGATTTATGTTTAACTAACAACAATCACCAACTTTGCCAAAATTTAAAAATTAAGTTGACAGAGAATTATCCATATAGTGGCATGGGCCACTAGACGTACTAGACGTACGAGAGAGGATACCTGGTCGTGGTAAAAAAAATACTTGGTCACACTAACCTAATCTTTCGGTATGAACATTTATGACCCGTCCAAGAGCCAATGGGAGAAGAAGGTGTGACTTTTCCCCCTTCAAAACACACTAACGCCATGAGTTTAGTTTAGTGTACACAGGTACTCTCAGCTCTAATGCAACACCAGCTGTTGCTAGTCGCGGCGGCAGGCAACATATTTGGGATAATTTATGATATAATGGAATTCATTATGCTGCTGCTGGCTGCAGCATGCTGTTCCAGTGAATGTGCCGTAATGTTACCGCTGGGAATCGGGTGTTGAAATATGGGCGCCATGTTGAGTTTTTTTGTTTTTGACGGGGTGATAATGGATGTCATTTGAGGAAGAAAATTAATGCGTTTCGGTTTCGGTTTAATGTTGACTAGTTAGCATTTAAATAATTTAAAATTTAATATTTAGTATGATTTGCTTCAAAAACCATGATCTTGTAACAGCTTGTTAAGGTCACTGCCAAATCAGTCTTTATTTGATCGTACCAGTTCGCACAAAGAAAACAACAAACACACACTCTCAACAATCCTGAGACATTTCACATACTCATATAGAAAATTTTACTACATCATAACAGTAACAGTGATACCTCAATCCAGGAACTAGTTTTACGAGACCATTTTTTCACCTTTACTTATTTTTAGGCAAGGTTAGCCACTTTTTTGTTCCTTTCAAGTAGAGAAGCCAAATGTCTTTTTCTCTTTTCTTCTGGTTCGCATGTTTTGCTTTTACAGCAAAGTATGATTTTTTTAAATGAAATTTAAATGTCTAGACTACAGCAATTCGGTTTAAAATTTAAAAAATCTTTGTAAAATAAAGTAAATGTTTGATGTTCTCTAAATCTCTTAGTAAAGAGACCACCTCAATTCACCTCAATGAACCCGTGACATTGAAAAAATCATGGTGTTTATATCGTGGCTTTAGTGAGTGAAAAAAAGACAAAATTATTTTTCAACTTGTCATTATGCTGGGAAATGGTGAACAGTTGATGAATTCAAAGAAATAGTAAATACGATCACTTTCCTAGACAACATAGATTTGGCAGTGCTGCCAGTTTTTAACACACCCTATAATCAGAAATAAAATTCTTTAAAATATGATAATTTGTATATAAAATAACTCTATGTTATAAATAGACTTGTCTTGCACTCCGAAAAACTATCATTTATTCATATCCGGTCGGGCAGTGCCCAAGCTCTGTCACCTTGACAAGTTGAAAGGGAAATGTCAACCTGCTTGTCGCTGGGCTTGATGCTGCCAGTGAAGGTGATGATGATGTTTGGCTGGGAGAGTGAATGGATTTCTTTTGGCTGGCACACGACGACGACGAAGAGATTGTTGGGGTAATAAATTTAATCACTTTATGGAGGTGATAATTTGGTTGGGTAGAAAAAATCTATAAAAGGAAATACTTCCTAGTTGAAAAGGGAGCGCCAAATATAGGACATTTGAAGTAAGTATGCGAAGATTATTCCAGTGTAAAATACAAAAATACAAAAATACAAAAATACAAAAATACAAAAATACAAAAATACAAAAATACAAAAATACAAAAATACAAAAATACAAAAATACAAAAATACAAAAATACAAAAATACAAAAATACAAAAATACAAAAATACAAAAATACAAAAATACAAAAATACAAAAATACAAAAATACAAAAATACAAAAATACAAAAATACAAAAATACAAAAATACAAAAATACAAAAATACAAAAATACAAAAATACAAAAATACAAAAATACAAAAATACAAAAATACAAAAATACAAAAATACAAAAATACAAAAATACAAAAATACAAAAATACAAAAATACAAAAATACAAAAATACAAAAATACAAAAATACAAAAATACAAAAATACAAAAATACAAAAATACAAAAATACAAAAATACAAAAATACAAAAATACAAAAATACAAAAATACAAAAATACAAAAATACAAAAATACAAAAATACAAAAATACAAAAATACAAAAATACAAAAATACAAAAATACAAAAATACAAAAATACAAAAATACAAAAATACAAAAATACAAAAATACAAAAATACAAAAATACAAAAATACAAAAATACAAAAATACAAAAATACAAAAATACAAAAATACAAAAATACAAAAATACAAAAATACAAAAATACAAAAATACAAAAATACAAAAATACAAAAATACAAAAATACAAAAATACAAAAATACAAAAATACAAAAATACAAAAATACAAAAATATAAAAATACAAAAATACAAAAATACAAAAATACAAAAATACAATAATTCAAAAATACAAAATCATACAAATCATAATTCGAAAAACTTAAAAAAAATCTTTAAATTTAAACTAAGTTTCACATCAGCTATAGGCGTAATCCTAAACCAGCACTTGACCCATACCACTGCGTGTGACCCTCGTGGAGCAGTGCTCAATTTGTCATTGTCAAAAAACGGTCAAATGGTGGTCGTCAAGTTTTCGTCTGTAGTGTGTACTACCAACTCTTCACAGGCCAAACCACTCTCACTCACGTCAGTAGGAAACTTGGTCGGTCGTACCCTCTGGCGGCAAACAGGTGACATTGGTCTTGACCTGCTGTGGCCATGCTTAAAAGCTGGTGGCTCACTCACGAATGTTTGCGAATAAAAGTGCGTACAAATTGGTTGAAGGACGACGACGACGGTTCATGGTAAAGGAGTTTGTTTCAAAATGAAGCTACTTTTATCATAAAATTTCCGAGTGGCAGGTTGTTGTCTTTGTCGAACACTTGTGGAAGTTAATTTTCGGAATTAAGAAGACTATGATGATCGTGATGCAGAGTCTGTGCATTGTGTCAGTGAAGATGCATGTGAAGACCCTCCAGGTTCAGTCAACCACGGAGTTCGTTGCTTTGAGTCGTGGGTAGTTTAGCATGGAGATCTTTAAAAAGTCGAAAATAATTGGCTCTTTTGAGAACACAGAACAATGACTGAGTTGTTGGGGTGTATTTCCTGAAAAGTTGAGAAGCTCACGAGATGACGTGCAATGAGATCACGATTGCATCATTTGAAACGTATCTAGTTACTTTAGGCTTTATATTTTTAATAATTCAAACTTTGAATCAAAAACGTTTGCAATTTTGCTCTTAAAACAAGAACTATTGAAACTGAAACATTCAGTTTTTCGTGAACGCACGACAAAGAAGTCTAAAAACCAACACCGTCCAAACCTGTAACTTTAAGCGTGTGCGTTTTCGTCAAACCAATTTACCACACGCACAATAAAAGTGAAGGTTTTCCTGTGCCCCGACGAGAAACCGTCGACAAAAAAGCGCGTTTCACGAACGCTCCAAGCTTTCGCTCCTATTCTCTCTCTCTAAGAGCTGTGCGTCCGTCGTCCGGTGCGGAAAGAGGAGAATTATTACGCATTCGTCCTTGGCGGAAGATGCGTGCTGAAAAAAACGGACGTTCGTTTTGTTCGTGAAACTCTTTGGACGGTGAGAGAGAGAGACAGAGAGAAGGGAAACAATCAAACAATAAAACGCGTTTTTTTCCCTGTGTGATCTATTCCGTTTGGTCGTTTGGAAATGAACGCACTTTGGAGATTTTAAGGCTTTAGAAAACGAACAAATCTGTTCAAAAATTTGAAATAGAAACACCTAAAAGTGTGACTGTTTCTTGAGCTCGTTTATTTGGTGGGTTTTTGCAAAAATAATATTGTTGGAAATTAATATTAATGATTTTTAATTATTGTTTATACAATTTGACATCGTTATAGGGGAACTATACCCTTTCTCAGCCTATTTCTATTATCGGCCTATCAGCACTTTGATCATGAATTACAGCTTTCATAAAGTGTTTTTGACTGTTCCAAAGTAATGAATAGCTCAAATAAAAGTGAGCAAGCAACTCTCCATTGTTGAAACATCTGCAAATGTTGATTTAATAGCGGAAAACGGAAAAGTGATGAGAATTGGTCGAACGGCTTAGAGTGATTAAAATGGGTATATTTCCCCTACATTTTATTTCATGGTTTGCTTTTTGAATTTTAAGAATATTTGCTAGACTGTAACAAAACGGGTCAATTTGCGGGCATTTTATAGCATGATCCCATGAAATGATTTTGAAATTAAATTGAATTTTGCCTACGTTATAGCCTTTTAAGCTTTTGACGTTTTTGAACCTTCAAGCTTTGTGTCCTGATTTGTCCACTTCCCTTTGACCTAGAGTGCTCATATTTTGGCCAGCTAAGGTCACAAATGGTCACTATTTTTCAAAATCGAAAAACTACAAATATTAAGCTAAAATCAAACTTTTTGTTGTTATATCTTGAAAACGGAGCGTAATTGATCTCAGATATTTCAATGTCGTTAGTTAGATAATCGAAAGACCTTCCAAATGAGCCTATAACATTGAAGATCTGACAACCCTATCAAAAGTTATTAGCACTTAAGTGTTATTTATACACTCTTTGGAGGCCGAATTTCAGATATTGTGATAGAAATATTGCCTGAATCATCCGTGTGAACTATCGTTGAATAGGTTTTTTTTATCAGACCTTGCCGATGAGTCAGAAATATTTAAGGTCTGTGAACCCTTTGAAAAGAAATGAGTAATAAAGTAGATTTGTTAAACATGTTGCTATTTTTACTGAATGTATTGACTTTATGAATGTGAGGAAGGCACCAACCACCTAAAGGTGGATTAAGTAACGTTTTGAACATGGACTTTCTTTCCAAAATAAAAGTTTAAGTCTTGAATAAAATATAATAAAATAAACATTTTTATTGATAAGAACACAAACATTGACAATAATTTCATTGTATAACATTGAGATATCAGTAATTTAAATATATCCCATGGGCATATTAGATGATACTTACAAACAATCAGTTTTCACCAAATTTATTCTTTAAATTCTTTATCTCAGTAACCAGCTCAACAAAATCTAAAATGGAAAATTTTATAAAATTTTCTACTTTTTTCGAAACTATTTTTTCAGCGGGAATATTTTATCTTCATTAAATAAATCAAGTGCAAAAAACATGTTTCATTTTTTAACAAATGCTTAGAATTTGAAATCAGGGCTTTAATTCAAACAAGTTTTTGATTGCAATTTGAATTTTGCGTCAAAAAATAATTCAAGAATTTGTTTCGATCATATCTCCAATGTTATCCAGAATCTTTTTTATTTTTCTAAGAATTGTGAAATTGACAAATTTAAATCAGGAATTGCTGAAATTTGAATCAAATTCTTTTGTATTTCACATTTTTACATTTTTTTAGGGAAATTATCACTAACAAGAGGTCATATTCAACAAACCAAATTATCAAATTTTAAAGTTCAACTTTTTTCTGTGTATGCACAAAATTTCCCACCAATAAAATAAAAGTCGTTTGTATGCTCTCTTGTGACACATCTGCTATAAAAAGATACGAGTTGTCACAAGATAGCACACAAGCGACGAAAAAAAAGCGATATTCAAAAGAACTGATTCTTTTAAAACATCGAACAGTCGAATCATGATACCATTCATTTTAATTCTGTGTATCACAAGTAGTTTTTTTGATTGCAGATAATAGAGCATCTTAGGAAATAATTATCTTAAATTTTTGTTAATTTTTAATTATTTGACAGATGCAGATTTTAGAGTCAAAGAAGACTTAAAGTTTGTAAAGCAACATAATTTTTCCTTAGTTTAGTTTCAACTGAGAGTTATTGAGTTTTGCATTGATATTCATTTTTTAAAATGCTTGCCATTTTTCCCAGGGTTGTTATCAAATACTTGAAAACAACATATTTATTTAAAACATAAATAGAGCATTTTGACAATACCAAAAGTTGTTCGGAAACTTTATAAATGGATAAATGCATGACAAAAAATGTGTATAGTTCTTGCTTGATTTTTTAACATACATGTAAAAAATCAAGCAAGAATCAGAAAAAATGAATGTTATTCCAATAGGATTCCTTTTAGCTGTAATAACTGAATATAAATAATTATAACATAAATCCGTAAGTTAAAATATATCAAAAAAACGCCACCATGCAATAGCTGAGAGTATTTAAAATAAAAAGTTTGCTGGAGGTTTTCCAAACTCAATACCTTTCTTCCACAGACAACCCTAGAAAATGTGAACCTATACAGAAAAAAATATGTAAATTTACACAGCAAGTAATTACTGTTTCTTATGTAAACTCGCTCAATGTAACCGACCTTAGCTAGTTGATGCTTTAGCCGCTCGTGTATTAAATGCAAAGATGGCTCAGTCGGCAGCGGGTAGCAGTAGTAACACCGATCATCCTACCCGTCGCCCGTTCGATTCCAGTCCAGCGTTATTCCACTTGGCCGTCGACGAGAAAGCGTTCCCTACCTGTGAAACAAGTTTTTAAAATCAGAACTTCCTTTTGCTGCCCGCTTCAGTCATTTTAAAATAGAACATAGGCCACACCCTTTGCCTACTGCAATCCAAGTCGAGCTTCTCATTCCCATTGGCCAATCAGAATTAGTTGATTTGAACTAATGTAAATTCAAAACTAATGTAAATTTTCAAAACTAATGTAAATTTCCAATGAACCTAATGTAAATATACATCATTTATCATGATACCTTTTGGTACATGATAAATAATGGAAATTTACAGGAATATTTATTTCTGTGTAGATAACGTTAAATAGACAATCTAAATCAGATTTCGGTCCTTTTCTTAAATTGGTATTGCTCCGTTGGATTTAGAATTGGGTATTTTAAACGGATTCTAGATCCAAAGGAGCAAAAAATTTTTTTTTGCTTTGGTAAATTTACATTATTTTTTGATGGAAATTTACACGATTTCACCAAGTTTGCATTGGAAGCATTTACAATGAAAAACATGTAAATTTCCAACAAATCTAATGTAAATATACATCATTTATCATGATACCTTTTGGTACATGATACCCAAGTAACATTTTTTTCCAGGAGTTCTACAAGAGCTCTTCAAGATAGCTACAGCATAGCAGTTTGGACCGCGGTACACACAAAAAAATATTTCCGAATGTTACATCATTTATGATGTAACACTTTTGCACGTCATTAAACATTTAAATTTAAATGCAATTTGATGTAAATTTGCGACAAATTATACGTAAAAACATGATTTTACGTTTGATTCAACCGTTTACGTCGAATTTCAAGTTTACATCAACTGAGTTTACATGTGATTCATTTTTCCGTTTCGAGTAAATTCACATATTTTTTTCTGTGTAGGATAAAGTTCTCTTCAAAACTTCTTCAGGAGTTTGGAAGAGTACTTGAAAAGAGTTTTATCCTACCGCGGTCCAAACTGCTATGCTGTAGCTATCTTGAAGAGCTCTTGTAGAACTCCTGGAAAAAAATGTTACTTGGGAAATAATGTAATTTGTAATATTTTTTTCTGTGTATCCTAAAACAAACCTCCTCAATGCTGGGTTGTAAAATAGTAAAAAAAAACGCCAATTCGTCCGCCACCGGAGTTGAAATGGGTTATGAGCGGAGAGTCTCAAACCTCAGACGGCATGGCATGGATTTGAGATGGATCATTATGCCATGGTCAAATCTCTAGACTCAGACACTGCGACTAGCTGGAAGGTTATCTCTCAAAATGTGTGCGTTTTGCCTTCAAGCGGGCTGGAAACAAAGGAATAACTTCAGGGGCTGCTGAAAGTTTTGAAAGGGTGGTTTGTGGCTTAAGACTAAGGTTAGAAACGGACTTGTAGGTGGTTTTTTTTTGTTATGTGAAACTAATATTTATTTAATTTGAATGCACCTTCGCAAAGGGGTTCACAAAGGTGCGTACTTTTGATGGGTAAATGATAGCAATCTGAACGAGGAGCGAACTTGAACCTAATTGAATTGATTATACTAATTTGAAGCACACATTCCAGGTTTGAATCTATATGATTAGGTTTGGTATTGTTATGTATTGCCTTTCTATAAGTTGGAGGTCTTTCATATTGTTATTGGTTAGAAATGAAGTAGCCTTCTTTTTCTTTTGCCAAATCGAAAATATATTAAAATGTTTAAATGTTTAATAAAACTTTATAAAGTTTTAACGCAGCCATCACTATTAATCAAAGCTGTCAACAAAGGTTCCAACGTGACTGTCCTGCACCAAACACCAATTTTCTCACCGCCTTGACAGCCAAATCCAAAAACATTGCAACTCGAGTTTTAACGAGGGTCCAATCCTCGAAAAAAACACAAAACCCTAATTAGATTTACTACTAATACGCCCCAAAACCCCCCGAAAAAAATAAAAACTTTAAACTAACCTCTCACTAACCTGTCCCACACGTGTCATAACCAACCAATCAACGAAAGCAACCCCTCCTTGCGCCGTTTGGTGCTACGAAAATAACAACAACGAAACGAATCCCCAAATAAGGTCAACCCTTCGAGACGTTACCCCGTCTGCGCAAAACCCTATAATGTTTGGTGTCTTGGCAAACAGATTTCGACGCCTTTCGAGCGGGGTTGCCCTTCACCGCGAAAAGTTTGTTGATCAATTCACACGTTTTTTCTGTCTCTCTCTATTTTTTGTTCGGTTGTTACTAACTTTTGGGCACCAGACTTGAGTTTATGGTTTAGTACGGTACAGCTTAGATTTGGTTGGGCTGTTTGTATTAGGCAGAGCCAAGTGTCGAATTGAAAATGGTTTTGGATTAGTAGGTGAGGAAGGAGATAGAATGACCACAAATCGAAAAATTAAGACTTTTTTTTCAAAATATTACATTGCCAAAATCAAAACAATTTAATGATGCCATTAAAAAAATCTGCACGTTCTCGGAAATCAACTTTTCATTGAAACTTTTTTCATATATTCCTTGGGTCCAAAAAGGCCATTTGGTGTCATCAGTTTGTTCATGCAAGTCTCCATACAAAAAAGCAAGATAAATTTTCAGAAATCTGTGATTTGAGAAAAAAAACGAAATCGACGTAACACCTTAAAATGTGGCCCTCTTAAACCTTGCGGTTTCGTCAACGGTTCCACAGGTGTGTATCGTTCTTTTTGCGACAAGACTCCGCCTCCCGGGTCTCCTAAGTGTGAAGGTATGGCACGGGGAGAGGGCACCGAATACCTATATTTACCCTTAGAATTTTTTACGTCCGCCTCGGGATTCGAACCAGCGACCTCTGGATTGTGAGTCCAGATCCACACAGGCAGTAATTTGAGAAGGAATGTTTTAATAGATTTTTTATCTTCTGCATAGTTGTTGGAAAAAATAGGTTGCATTTAAAAAAAAATGCCCATTTTTAAATTCACTTTTTCACTTAAATAGCCGAATGTGAAATTTTTTACCTCATTCGATTTTTCATATTTTATACAGGTCTAGTGATTTTTTCATTATTTTATCAAAATTATTAATAGAAAAGTGTCTTAAAAGTTAACAGTAGTTCTAGAATAAAATAAAAAAAAAAACACCTGACACAAGTTATTTATTTGAAAAAAGGAGTATTGGTTTAATCTAGGGAAGTTTTAAAGAACTACTGTCAGGTAAATTCAAAATTTTTTATTAGGTCCTACAATCAAATGTAAACATTGAATGTATCCCGCTTACTTCAATGAACATTGACATAAGGTGTGAAAGGGACACACTCAATGTTAACATTTGCTTATAGGTAGGTCAAGAATTAATGATTCAACTGTTTTAATTTCATTGAGATTTTATAAAATTATTTGCCCAAATACCTTCTAAACGTAGCACGTCCTGAACTTCTAATTTATCAAAACTATAATTATTATAATAAGTGCGATAAAGACTTTTTTTTTGCATTCCCTAATTTCAGCAATAGGAAAATTTTAGTATTTTGATATAGTTCAGGCAAACTTCATTAAAAGCAGAATTTACATTTATTGATAAGGCCGTTGCAAATATTTTTAAAAGTTTATGTCACCGAGGGGGGGGGGGGGCCTTCAAAATTGGTCTGAAAAACCAGGGAGCAAAAAAAATGTTTCCAAAAAAATTCAATGAAAATAGAAGTCTTATCAACTGAAAACAATCTAAAATGCATTTTTCTGTATTGCTTATCATATTTAGCATGTTTGGACTTGTTTAAAAATGTTTTGAATTTTATGAAATTCCAATGTGCTGCACCCCAAAATTTTATTTTCTGCAAAAAAAAAAACATTTTCGTCAACACCTACTTAGATATTTTGGAAACTAATTATGGCAAAACAATTGGACAGCATTTTAATGCATTTTAAACCACTTTTTTTATTAAAATGTTGAAACCATGGCTCGTAATTTAAATTTTTATGGTTTTTTTTTTATTTTTTTTTGCCCCCCCTTGACTTTGGTCAGAGTCGAGGGACATAAACTTCAAAAAATATTAGCAACGGCCTAATTTCAGAAAAAAATATAAGACATGGCAATATGACATGATATGAATTCAATAAGTATTATTTTACGAATCAATTTAATTCAAATTCAAACACATAATTTATACTTAAAATACTTAAATGTAATTTGTTCATCGTTTATCAATATCGTTGATAAATTCAAATACATTTTACACAAAATTAAAATTAAATAATAAGGCTATTTTATGCGTTTTCATTCAAAAGTGTTGAATGATGTTTTTTTTTTAATTTTGTGGAATAAAGAAACTATCTGAATTTTGTTGAATAGTCTTATGAACAATATCTTCAAAAAAAAGTTCTAGAGTTTTTTGAATAGGTCCTATAAACATATGAATAACAATAGCTTATTGGACCAATTTTTAAACTGTCGAGTTGTAGATCTGATATGAAATACTTTTTTATTTGTAAACTGCCTTTAAAATGCTTGTTGAAATTCTTTTAAAATGATTGAATAAAAAATAATAAAGCATAAATGCATCAAGTAGCGATTTATCAATTGAATATTTCAAATTTCGTGGCATTTCACGGAATCTCCTAGATTTCATGGCCAGGGGCAAATTTCACGGATTATGCGGCTTCTGTGAAATCGCGAAAAATCACAAGCCCTAATTATCTTATATGTTTTAGTGAACAATAAAAAAAACTACGGCAGTTTTTTTGCCAGGTGATGTTTTTTGAAAAAATAGTGATTTTTCAAAATGAACTGAAATTTTCACAAAAAAATTTAAAAATCATCTTCAAATGTAAAATGGCGTTTTCAAGACTTAAAAAAATGTTCATAGTCAGCTTAAATTATTTAGTTTTTCTAAAAAATAATGCTAATTTTTTAAAGTGTCCATTCTTGTACATCCTTGAAAAAAACATTTATTAGAATAACTGAGAAAATTTTCTACAATTTCTTTTGTATTTATGCGTATGACTTCGTAGATCCAACCTTTGCGATGTGATTATCGATCTAAAAATAATTGTTGGGAAAAATAGTGGAAATTTCAAAACTTCATAGCTTGACCAAAATTTAAAAAAATCTCAGCCATGCAATAGCTCAAAAGTTGACTATTTTGTCCACTAAAACACACACAAATTAAAAAAGGAGGCAGGTTTCGATATCGATTAAACAATCTTTCTTAACATTCCAATGCCCAAGGCTCCAAAAAAGGTGGAACGGTAAATTCAACTCGCTGGTTCTCGGGCCGAACTCAACCAATCAAGATGATTCTTCTTTCAAGTGATTTGTTTGGATGTCTAGATGATTCTAGAACTTTGCAGAACTTAATTTGATCAAATCTGTAATTTTTGCGATCAAAAACATCGTTCCAACTTTCTTTACGCGTGTAAAAAAAAATTCCGCGGAGGCAGTCTTTTTAAAAAGGGTGTAACGATGTTTTCGGTCGCAGAAATTACAGATTTGTTCAAATCAAGTTCTGCAAAATTTTAGGATCATCTGAACATTCTTACAAATCACTGGAAACAAAAATCGTCCCGATTGGTTGAGTAATGCCCAAGAACCAGCGAGTTGAAGTTACCGTTCCAACTTTTTTGTGAGGCTTGGGCGTCCGTGTAAGTTGGACATGCGTTGTGGGCGTTCCAGTGTTAAGTTACATATTATTGAAAATGAAAAAAAAAATCAATGAAATTTAAAAAATACAAAAAATATTAATATTGGCGAAAACGTACAAAATTAGATTTTATTTTACCGAATTCGGTAGTTGAAAAATCGGTAAAGTTTAGATCAGTAAACCATCTGTCAATATCAACAAAATTTACCGAATTTCGGTTGTACAATTATCTATAATAAACTTCTTTACCGAGTTTTTACCTTATTTGGTGATTTTCAGTTTACTGAACTGTTCAACAGATGAAAATTAGGTAAAATTTAAAGAATTTGGTTAAAAAATCTAAATGTTTATGTTTGTTTATTATGTTTATTATTTTTTGCAGTTCCTCCCTATCCAAAACAGCCTAGAATGTATTAATTGCCTAATTAAGCTTATGTAATGTTGGGTCGCGGACCCTATTATCGGCGATTTTTTATTACCCCCCGTCGCACGGGGGGGTGAGTACGAAAAAGATGTCAGTGGTGGCAAATGACGTCTGCTTGACCTGTTATTGTTTTGGATGTTGTTTGTAATATTTGTGAAAATATACGTTCTGTTGCGTTTTGACACCCGTTGAGACTGGTTGTCTCATCGGGACCAAGAAAGTCGCCGTGTTTTATTCTGTAGTACCGTTCTCCCAGTGGTGTTTTAGTCCGCCGTCGTAATATTCGTTTCGTTTCTGGTTCCGGACGTCCCCGCAGTAATGCACAACGTAGGGGACTGGACGATTGGGCCGAACATTTTCTTTATTGAGAAAAAAACAATATAATTCCCTGAAAGATGTTTTTACAAACTTTGCCAAACCTCCAAACTGAATCAGCCTTTTCAAAAATAATATGTTTTTATAATATAGTAATCAAAAGGAGTGAAAGTTATTATTATAACACATGAAAAGACGATACGTCTTACAATCGTTACTGATCTTGCTGATACTCTTTCATTTTTAATTGAAGAAATAATGTATTTCTCCCCACCTTCTTCAACATTTCTCCTCAATGTTATGAAAAAAAAATACGCCAACAATAAAACAAATATTGAATATACTCGTACATTAGATTGTTACCAAATAAGATTACTATGTAAATCGTTTATAATTGCATTTTCAATCAAATGGGACAATTTCAGTGTAAAAGTTTTAGAAACTTAAGAAAAACTAAATTTGTTTTTATTTTAACAATGTACACGGAAAAAATGTGGAATATTTTTTTCCTATTTTACCGCTAAACGTTTATTGCCTAAATAAAATCATAAAGATTTAAAATATTGTATTAAGTACCGTAAAACGGGGTGACTTTGATAGCCAGGGTTACTTTGATAGGTTTGCGATTTTTCCGCAAAATGAAGAGTACAATTAAAATACGTAAGGAATGGTTCAGAAACATACTGACCGTGGTAGAGAAGGGTTCAAAGTACCTCATGAAGAACTTTTCATAAATTTAACTTAACATAAACATTGATTTTTTTTCTTACAAACTATATCAGCTACTTTAGTGATGGTACATTTAACGTACAAATAAAGTTCGAACATCTTAAATATGATTTTAACAAGAAAAACTATGACTATCAAAGTCACCCCGGAATTAAAACCAAGAATTTTTAACGTAACTATTTTTCTAAATACTATTGAAAAAACTTTTTTTCCAAAATAGTGCATGGACTTTGTGTGGCCTACCCCAGTACATGTTTTAAAAATAATAATCTTGAGAAAAACCTTACCTGTTGGAAAATATTCTAAAAACAAATTGAAATCCTATTAAAGTCACCCCGGTTTACGGTATCGAGCATAAGATTGTTAATGTATGAAAACTCTTCTTAATGCAAAATCAAACTTGCAATTTAACATTACTCTATATATTTTCTATAAAGTACACCGTAAGGTTTATACGTTCGAAAAAGGATGTCTCTGCAAAAAAAGTAGAGCTGGGTAAATTTTCCGCAATTTTTCTTTTCAGATTTCGTTGATCGGGCAGCTAGTTGTTCTACACCTAATTAGACTCATTTTTCCAAGGAAGTTTTCTTTGAAACTATTCGTTTGATTTTCAATAAGAAAAAAGTTAACCTGTGAATTTTACGCTTTTAAAATCAAGCCAATTATATGAAAATGTTCACCACGATTATTTTCAGCATTTATGAAGTATTGTTTTAAATATACAAATTCAACTTAAAAATGGTTTTCTTCTTCGAAAAGATTCTAATGTCATTAAAGAAAGCAAAATGATATTCCAAAAATCATAATTGTATTATGAATTTGAGGAATCCCAAAACAACCATTTTGGTTGAGTATGGTTTTAAAATGTCAACAAAACGTTTTCTGAGAAAAGGACACCCTAAAACTATCTTAACCCTCTACAACCTAACCCCGCCTTTAGACGGGTTTCGATCTAACAAATCGCCAAAAATCAATTCTTCAACCAATTTTTGATTTTTAAAAAGCATTGGAAAGAAGAACTCTTACAACTTTTACAAAATTTTAGGGTTAAAAGTTCAACTTGTATTATGTGACTTTGCCAATGTTTTTTAAAATGTGTTTGTTTAGGGGTCAACTTTGGTTGTGTTTTTTATAAACATGTCTTAAATTTTCAGTAAAAGAAGTATGCAGTAATTTTTGTGGTTTCCCAGACTATGTATCTACGCATTTTTTTTACAATTTGAATGATGATGATGCCATTCTATAGCAGAAAATGTGAAAAACAAGCAAAAATTAAAAATGAAAAAGTGACTGTAAATACGTGAAAAAATCAGATAGGCAAAATGTAAATATATTAGGTGGAAGAATATAGGCCAAATACTACCAAAAATAAACATAAACTTAACATGATAAATGTAAATTAAAATACTAAAAATAAAGCAAGAAAACACGGGAGGAATAAAAAATTGCGAAAAAATTGACAGTAGAGGGTTAACCTAGCCTTCACCGGTGTTGGCCTTACAGCACAAAAAGAGAAAAACGGAAAATAAGTATTAAAATGGAAAAGAAAATTACCACACTAATTTCTACCTTCATCGTGCCGTGCCCACGAGAACCAACTAACTAATGGCAGTATACTAAAGCTCGACCAGCTCTCGCTTAGTCTATTAGATAGCTTAAGCTAGTAACTTAATGGTATAGAGTGGCGTTCAAGGTGACACAACAGGGGAAAATGCTGCCTTTTTGCTGTCTTTCTGCAAGCGAAAGAAAACGAACGTCCGTTTTCTAGTGTCGTATTTCTGGTGGAGTTGTAGATATTGATGTAGAGATAGCACAACAAACAGTTAGTTACAGTGCTGAAGTGTTGTGTTCGAATTCAACAATGTTGCACTATGACTTCGAGGCAGGCCTTTCGGTTCTTTGCCGGTTAGGTTGCGATGAAATGGTGTTGAGTGTTACTTCCGACGTTTGAAATTTTTTTCTTGTTGTTTCCAGTTAAAGAAATGTTCTATCATGTTGAGTTACAAAACTAGATTTCAATCAAGCTCATCCTGACAAAAGTTTTCGAAAGTAAATTATCTCTTTGTTTGTTGAGCATAGTTTCTCCTGCGAACTAACTTTTAACGAGCCAACTTCCGATTTTTTACTGTCTGCGCCTAGCCTTCAGGCTTTTGAAATTTCATAGAAATCAGTTCCAACTGGGGTGGAAAAGCTAACCGTTCCGTGACCGGTTGAAATGGAAGAAAATATGCTGTTTTGATTTCTAGGTCAAGCCGGAGTTGAGGGAAAAAAAAGAAACAAATGACTTTGGAGTTTTGAGAAATAAAAAAAACTGGTTGCAAAATTTGGGTTAGATTTCAAGAAATATTTTGAACTAAATTTAAATAGATTAAATACCCTCTAAAATTGCTTTATAATTTGTTTAGTTACCAAAAGGCTAAGATCATTGAAATTTAGATGTAACGAAAATTAGGGAGAAAAGGACCTTTATTTCAGGTTAACCCTCTACAGCAGTGTTTCTCAACCGGTGAGGAATTTCCCCCTGGGGGGGAATTTGGCCATTTTAGGGGGGGGGAATGAGGGTTCAATAGAAATTCAATGTCTTGAATCATTATTTGAATCATTCTTTGCAACTTTCAGTTTCTTTGATTAGTAATAACAACATTTGTTTTTTCCCAAAAAATTGTTATTAAAGTTTCAATTTCTGTGAATTTTTACATTTCTTGAAACAATAAATTGATGATTTTTTTTAATATTTCTGAGGTATTTGTTTTTTTGGACTCAAGCAGATTTTTTTGTGACAGATTTGCTGGTTTCTGTGAGATTTTTGTACACTTTTTAACAAGAATGTTTTATTAAATAATTGGCAGTTGACAAAAAGTTTTTCAAATATTGTTTAAGTTTGGTTGAATTCTTTACATTTTTAAGAGTAATCTGTCTTTTGCCGCAGATAATTATTAATTTTGTTTAATATTTGTACATATTTTATAATTGTATTTTTTTATTGTAATTTAAATGAAAAGATGCTCAGAATAGTGGCTTTTCATTTTTTTAATTAAAATAAAACGTTTTCAAATACCTTCTATAGTTTTTTTTTGTTATGAAAACTGTTATCTTTTTGCAAACCTAAAAAAATGAATTATGTTTGTGCATTGATACCAGTAAATTACAAATAAGGGGGAGGGAATGAAGTTCTTGCAAATCAGTCAAGGGGGGAATGGATCGCAAAAGGTTGAGAAACACTGCTCTACAGCCCAATTTTTTCTTTCGAAAATTTATATTTTTCTTGTGTTTCGAAGGTCATTTTGGGCAACTTTTGTTCTACGAAAAACTTTACTTCTCTGGTTTTGAGTTTTTCTATATTCATTTTTAGTATTCAAATTTGCATTTATCTTGTTTAGTTTATGTTTCTTTTTGGTAGTATTTGGTCTTCCACCTTCTATCAATACATTTCGCCTATTTAATTTTTTCATGTAAAGTCACTTTTTCAAATTTTTGCTTGTTTTTCACATTTTCTGCTATAAAATTGCACCATTATCATTTTAGTTGTTTAAAAATTTGTAGAGGCATAGTCTGGGACACTAGAAAAATTACTGCATACTTCTTTTTACTTTAAATTCAGGAACAGCCAAACCCCTAAAAAATCACATTTTTTTAAAACATTTGCAAAGTCACATAAAACAAGTAAAACCTCCAACCCATGAATTTTCGAAAATTTTAAAAGTTCTTCTTTCCAATGATTTTAAAGATCAAAAAATGGTTGAAAAATTGATTTTTGTCGAATTTTTAAATCGAAGCCCGTCTAAAGGTGGGGTTGGGTAGTAGAGGGTTAACTATTTGGATCTGCTTCCATTCAAAACGCTTCAGACGGATGGACAGCACGATTTTCGGCTATCCGAAAAAATGATAAAATTTCCGAAAATTATTACCAAACAGTGACTAAAATTCCAAAACGGTGCACTTTATCAGAAATTTGGTAAAGTACTTTCTATAACAAATTTAATTGAGCTATCGAAAAAATGTTTTGAAATTGTTTTGACCCCATTATATCCGATATTTTTCAAAAATCTTTTATTCATATATTCATATCTCTGAACCAGATTTGAGCCATAATGCACTAAGGCTGATAAGATATTTTAAACATTAAAAAAAGGAAAATTAAAAAAAGTAGTTGCCAACTTTTTCAAATATTTCTAGCGAAAAAAGTTTAATAAAATGTTTAATTTCTAAATAGTCTTAATTATATTTTACAACTTTGCCAAAAACACCAAATCGATCAGAAAATTCCATCTCAAAATACAGGTTTCATAAATTTACGTATCCATTTTGTATGACCAGCCCGCCGCAAAATTGTATTGAAAAACTAATGCAGCAAAATTGCTTCTTTTAAATTCGACGATATCCGACGATAACTTATAACTGATATTTCTAAAATTGACTAAAACCAATTAAATTATGTTGAATTTTAAAAGCTTCCTTTCAGTACATTTTTTTTGATAATATTATAAGTGTCAAGGTATAAAAAAAAAATCTAAAAATACCGTATTTTTTAAAGTACTTAAATTTGTATAATTTGCATTATAGGTATCAAACGATTCAAAATTTGGCATGCATTTTCACAGTTTAAGAGTTTTTTTTTAATCAAATGCTCAAATTTTCACAAAAAAAACGTATTTTCTCGCAATTACTCAAATTTTTATAATTCGCAATGTGGGGATTAAACGATTTTAAATTTTGGATGTATTTTAAATATTTCAAAGTTTTTTGAATGAAATACTCAAATTTTGACAAAATATCGTATTTCCTAAAAATCACTGAATTTTTTATAATTTGCAATATGGGTATCAAACGATTCAAAATTTTGCATGCATTTTCACAATTTAAGAGTTTTTTGAATCGAATATTCAAATTTTCACAAAATACCGTATTTTCTCGAAATTACTCAAATTTTTAAAATTAGCGACTTGGGGATTAAACTTTTAGAAATTTTGTATTATTTTGTGTATTTTAACTGTTTTAGAGTTTTTTGATTGAAATAGCAGATAAATTTTCGCTTCGTATAATACCCATATTTTGCAATCATGAAAATTTGAGTACTATCAAAAACGGTATTCTGTGAAAATTTTAGTATTTCATTCAAAAAACTCTAAAACAGTGAAAAAAGTATGCAATATTTCGAATCGTTTGATACCCAAATTTAAAATTATAAAAAAAATTGAGTATTTTTCAGAAAATACAGTATTTTGTGATTTTTTTAAAGTATCTATACTTTGAAATTTACCGTATTTTCAAAAAAATAACTATAGCTTAAAAATACAACATAATTTGTTTGGTTTTAGTCAATTTTAGAAATAAATTAAATATTAGTTATCGTCCGTTTTCGTCGATAAAATTATCGCCGATAGAATTATCGGAATAACGATAATTATTATCGTTATCGTTAGACGATAATTCTATCGATAAACCACCTTGTTAAAATGGTTAAAGAAGTATTAAGGGGCATTATTAAATGTTTGGATTAATTTAAAAATTAAAAATAAAATTTCGAGGAAACGGAAAATGTTATGATAGTTTCTTTTTTGATATTGAAAAAAATGGACGCATATTTTCGGTTACTTTGAAAATAAAAAAATAGACTCTAGTATAGTGGTGCAATGCCACTGGTGTATGCACTAATTGGTGCAATCTTGATCATTTCGCAAAATAATATTTTCAGAGATGTTCAAGCTTGATCATGACTTCCACAGGTAAAATAGTCTTGTTTTTAACAAAACTAAATTTTAAATGGCTGTTACTTGAAAACTGTGCATGATGTCAAAAATTTCTAGAATGGATTAATTAAGTTAAAAAAATCAGACTTTTTTTCACGATTCACAAAAAACGATTTTTCGAAAAATTGGCAGCACTGCGAAATCAAGTCTTACCCGCTTGTACCATGACAATAGATACAATTTTGTTCAAAACAATATTTTATGCCAAAGTTAAATCAAAACAATGTATTTTTGAGGAAGTAACCATTTCTGGCCAAAACAATGTCCCACAAAGATCGTTTACGAAGACACTAAATTGATCAAAAGATTTGTTTATAAAATACAGATTTTTGAATATTGCCAAAATTTTATGGAGAATACAATGGACAAACTTATGATACAAAATGACGTCTATACTTTTAGATAAAGGTTCCACCAAAATCAAAAAGCATGTCAATTAAATTTGCAAAAAAAATTACCGATCATTCTTGACAAACTTGCTCATACAGAAAATTCCCAAATATTTCACCCTGTTCGTGAATCTACATTTCCAAAGAATCACATTCTTGGAAGCATTGCTCAACATAATCGTTAAGCATTTTGCAAAATGAGTTTTTTGAATGGCCCGGATCTTTTTTATCGTTTTCTTTCTAACAAACTTTAAACTGACCTAATACAGGTGAAGCATATGGGCAACCTTGTTTTTTTTTGCTTTCAGTCTTTTCTGATTTATAGATCAATTTGATTGAATGTGACTAGATAAGCTGTCCCCATTTACTTCATTAAAACAGAGGTTATTTTTAGACACGATCAAGCGATGAAAAAAAGGAAAAAATGCATGATTGAAAACAAAAATATAAAAACAGTCTGCTTTTTGTTGATAAATCTTTTCATTCATTCAACCAAATCATGGTTGAAAACAGCAAGGACCTGCTGATACGCATCGTGGAATGTTATTAAACTGGATTTAAATTTGGTTGACTTTTTTTTACATCAGTTTCGATTCAATTTCGGTGGTCCGTTAGAATTTTCAAACTTCGAAATAGTTAGTTTACCGGAGACACTCGAATGGCTTACAACTATGGCAACGCTCGATTGTAACTTAAACTCGGTCGTCGCCGACGATTTGGCGAGGAAGAAGTCTCCCAATAGGGATGGCTCGCGAGATCTTCCGGAAAAGACATTCGTGGCAAGAAATTCACCACTTACGGATATATTTGCGGAGAACCAGCTGATCTACAACGTGTTTGCTGCGGCACTGATTTTGGTCTTCGCTGATGAAGTCCTGACCACGTTTGTGGAGAGTGGTCGGATTGATTTGAAATTGCGGGAAGTTTTAAGTGGATTACGTGGATTATCAGTGAACTTGCTAGTGTGGAGTTGCATGCAGATCAGTACGTTGTGTGTGTATTTTTGCTTCATTGGTTGGATCTATGGCCGAAGAAAATTTGAAGATGGAACGAAGAAATGGCTAGACATTAGCTGCTTTTGTGGATTGGTGATCTACCAGGTGACCTTCGTAACAGTGACCATCAAAGTTGTACTACTTCTCGACTTGTCACCAGTATCTTCAATGTGCATCCTGATGGAAATGACACGCTTCGTGATGAAGATCCACGCGTTTGTTCGGAGTAGTTCATCAGAAGTTTTGAAGGACAACTCTACGAGACCAACGTTCCATCAATTTGTGTACTTCCTCTTTGCTCCCACGCTGATCTACCGCAACGAGTACCCAAGAACCGCAACCATCCGTTGGCGAGTCGTTCTCAAACATGCCCTGGAAGTGACCATCCTGCTGTACATGTGCTACATCTTCAGCGGAACCTCAGCTCTGTTCAACCGATTCGGAGTCGTCCCAATATCAACCGGAACCGTACTCCACAACGAGTTCCTGAGCATCCTGCCAACCAGTGTCTTCTTCCTGTGCGGCCTCTACGCCCTGATGCACTCCTGGCTCAACGCCTGGGCAGAAGCTCTCAGATTCGCGGACCGTCTCTTCTACCGCGACTGGTGGAACGTAACTTCGTTTGCCGGGTTTGTGCGCTGTCAAAACGTCGTCGTGCACAACTTCCTGTACACATACATGTACAAGGACTTTTACGACCATGTGCTGCGTAGCAGAAGAGCAGCATCCATCGTGGCGTTCGCCGTGTCTGGGCTGGTCCACGAACTGTTGCTGGCAGTGGCCTTCCGGTTCATCTACCCGATCATGCTGGGACAGTTTGTGGTAATGGGACTGCTGACGGCCAACGTCAATCTTGGGAACGTGTTTTTCCTGGCGTCCCTTACGTTTACAAATGGCGTTGAGGTTAGTTTGTACAGCATGGAGTACTACGCCAGGAGGAATTGTTTGGAGGTTGTGGATAGTGTGGGACGGTGGTCACTGGAGGGTCTAGTCCCGGTTTCATGGACCTGCGGCGCCGTCAGTTCGTTTGATGGCAATTGGACCGTTCAAGCTCCGTGGAGTTGAATTTAGTGACGTATCGATAAAAAATAAGCCGTATTGGATTGTGGTAGAATAAACATCTGCCTTCATGAATAAAATAATTTGATTTTTTTATTGAATAAGATAATTATTTTATTTGTTGGTTTGAGAAACAAGCTTCAGAACGCAGCTACCTCGTTTGCCGGCTACGTTTATGCCCACAAGGGAGGGCATAAGGTGTGGCTGAGTGAAAAGGCAGCTGAAGAAGAAAGAAAAGACACGCCACTTTTAGAAGACTTTCAAACATGACACGATTTTTTTTCGTTCAAAATATTTGTAGGAAATAGCTGAAGATGTGACAAAAAGAATCACGAAAAATGCAGGAGAGTAGTTTTCTACGAAATCGGTCTTATTTTCATAATTTTAATTTTTGTATTTTTTAATCCGGCTGAAACTTTTTTGGTGCCTTCGGTATGCCCAAAGAAGCCATTTTGCATCATTAGTTTGTCCATATAATTTTCCATACAAATATGGCAGCTGTCCATACAAAATTAATATATGAAAATTTAAAAATCTGTATATTTTGAAGGAATTTTTTGATCGATTTGGTGTCTTCGGCAAAGTTGTAGGTATGGATAAGGAATACACTGAAAAAAATGATACACGGTAAAACAAAATTTGGTCAAACGCGAGAGGCACGCCAGATGCGGTTGCCACATTCCTTAAAATGAGAGTCTGCATGTTTTCTGGAAATGTCTGTACCTGGTATAATTTTTTTTATTCGTAAACTTATTTTTATTAGGTCCTTTTCAGTGCTGGAATCTGGTTTGGATCGAGTCAGCTATAGAAAATAAAATAAATAACTTTATACATGTGAGGCAGGAATCAACAAAAAAAAAAAAGAGGTGGTCTTAACCTGGGTGCTGAATAGTGGTTCGCAAAACGGCCTCAATTTTGAACTGTCAAAGTGGAACCAATTTACTGTTCGCCAAAAGTAGAGAGTATTGGTATCGATCATTAATTTTTTTTTTTAAGAATCAAAAATGTGTGGCTTTTGAGGACCTGGAGTTGAAGTAAAGAAATTTTATGAGAGTTGAAGGCAAGATCTTCATTTTTTTAATAATTATGAATGGAAGTTGTTTATCGAGTCCAGGCGATTTTATTCAACTAGAAGCTGTCTTGATTGTTTGATTCCGTTTGAAAACCTGCTGGTTTAGTGAAAATTTTCTCTGTTTGTCACCCGTAAAAAAAGAAAAACCTCTTCTAACCAAACGAAACTAGAAAACACACACGATTTTCCAAAAGAAAAAAGTCAAAAACTAGGCAAAATAAAACACAAAGTACTGATTATAAAACAGCACAATTACCAGTAATAAAAAAGTCATGCTTGTGCTTGAACAGCCTGCAACTTTGTAGATGTAAACAAAGTGGGATCATTTGAAAATCACGTTACGCATTCTCTCTAAAAATGTTTTGAACACCCAGGTCTAAACGTCAAAATTTTCGAAAACCGATAGAAGCAATCGATTCCTCAGACAACAAACAAAACTATTTAAATAACTTACGCCCCACTTAAATGTCTTTTTCCAATGCAATTGGTTTCTTAAACTATCAAGTTCGGCAATAGTTACAGCCTATTTTTTACGGAAAAAAATTGTATATTGAGAAGGAATTTTCTGATCAATTTGGTGTCTTCGGCAAAGTTATTGGTTATCATGAGGACCTTGTGGAATAAATAGACTTACGGAAACATTCGATATTTTTATTTAACTTTTGATCATTTAAATTGAAATTCCCAAAATAAATTTAGTCTTTGAAATTAAAGAGGACTAAAAAAACATTTTTTAATTGAAAATATTGCTTTTTTTGAAAATATCGAAAATAGTACAAAAGAGTACAGAGGCATCGAGCTACTGACGATATTTAGGAAACTTTTGATCCCATTTTCAATTGCATAATTTCATTTTTTTAAATCTGGCATTTCTTTTCAACAGACAATATGGCTTATTTCATAGCTTAGATCAAATTAAAAAAAAAACAGAAATTGTTTTCATTTTGAATTCGAAGGTTTCACAAAAGGTCGTAAGTCGGAGGAGACTTACGATGATTGTTTTGTTTTGTTTTTCAGCTACACAGAAAAAAAATCATGGTAATATTACATCTGGGAAGGGGTACATCTTTTTCTAATCTAATCTAATCTAATCAGACCCTAGCGCAGCCAATCTTTCGAAGGGATCCTGGAGAGTGCCTTAGGTTAGATGACGCCTAGCACTCTTCTTGTCATTTATTAACATTTGCAGTGCGCCATTGCATCAAATGCATTGAAACATCACAAGTGTTAAAGCGGCCAGGCCTACTACGTAAAGCCGTATCGCAGAGATGACTCGTAATTGGGTTGAGTTTGAGCACTGAGTGTTCGAACAACAACACAATTCTGAGTCGACAGGGGAGGAAGAAGCGTGGGGACACACCACCATACGCTCCGAGATTTTTGGTTGTATTCGTTGGGAGCACCATGCTAAGAAGGTTTGGTACTCCGGGACCCTCTGGGATGGGACATTGTATTTCCACGAATGCCCTGAAACTATTTGCCGTGGTTATAGCGCCACAACTCGCTCTCTGTAACAGTATTCCTAATTCCAGTCCACGCTCACCAAGTCGTCATGGCCTAGTGGTTAGCATTTTTGCTTACCAATCCAAAGGACGGGGGATCGAACCCCGCATCGAGCGACTTTGATTTTTCGTTCATATTTATCATTTCAAATTTATGTGTTCTTAACTTTCTCGTTGGGAGCAGATGGGCATCGAACCCAGAACCATTCGCTTACAAAGCAAACACCGTAGCCAGTCAGCCACGGCCGCTCCTGGGAAGGGGTACATCTTTTTCGCAGAAAAAATGTGTAATTTTACCTCTAGATATGTGTAACTTTGCCACTTTTCTGGTGTAATGCCACTTTTTCAGTCTAAATTGAGGTAAAATTACATTATAAAAGAGGTAATATTCAACCTGTCAAAATTACAGCTTCCAAATTTACATTATTTTTTACTGTATATATTCTGAAAACATTTCTCTTTTAAGAAAATCATGCACAATAAGGAAAAGAAAAATACGTGAGGCTAAGTTTAAGCTATATTTTTTTATGATTGCCTAGTACAGCAATTCCATTTGAAAAGTACACAAACCGAAAAAAAGTTTTCCGATTGGGCTCAACATTTTTGTGGAGGTTCTGTGGCCGAAATAATTAGACCCGTATTTTTTTGGTTGGTCATTAGGGTGATGTACACCGTGCTAGGGTGGTACCAAAAAATGACAATTTTCGTTAATTTTTCGCAAAAAACCACCTTGAATAAAAAACATATCTTCGCTCCATTTCAATCGATTTTAATTGTTTTCGATGCAAATCAAAGGTGGTTAGTTGGCCTTTCAAGGATAAATAATTTGAGAAACGAAAAAACTAGCCAAATATTTGAAAAAGTCGTATGAAAACATAAAATGGCGTTTTGACCGTGTCTGGACCAAAGACTCTATGTCTGAAAATGTTTTTTTCGGATTCCTCGGAAAATTTTATGTAATATACTCAAAAACTGGAGGTGTTCATTAACAGAATTCTGAGAAATGATTTTTTGAAAATAAAATCCGTGTTTTTCGACTCGACGCGCGAAATCAAGAAAATGACGAAAACAGGAAAAAATCGACTTTTTTCACTAAAACTGCGCTAACTTTAAAATTTCAGCGATGACCTATACATGTTTGTGTACCAAATGTTTCGTAATTAAAAGACGCAACTTAATGCCATTTTCTCGAATATTTTAAAAATTAAAAAGAAATCACAAACATCTTCCGAAACAACCCTTGAAGCTCCTTTTTGTACCCATTTGTTTACTCGTTAATTCGATACAACAAGCTGTCCATATCATTAGACTGCCCAGTAACCTCCCAAGTGTTTGCGTCCATCGTTGTGTGCGAGGTGCCATCGTCGCGTGTCGAGGGCACAAATCTAAACGAAACTTGTTGTACCACTCCGACTCCGACCGGCCTCCGGCCATTTTCAGGCCCAGGGTAGGTACCTTCTGATTTCTATACTATTTCCACCTTCTCTTAGTCTATCGGCTTTGAGCTGCTCGAAGCCACGGCAAAAGTGCAATACTTAGTACAGGGTGGACCTTGTTTTTTGAACTATTTCTTTATGTAATTAAAATAAAAAAGAAATGTTGGAAAATTAAATGTTTTGATGAATTATTGAAAAATTCTAAAAATCCAAACTCTCCTGTACCAACCACTTCAGTTAGTCATTCTCGCGAGCTCGTCTCGACACAGTTAGTTAGTTTCACTGGCCCCCAGGTACTAAATCTATAGACTTTTACTAGTCCTTGAGCCGGCTCACCGTTTCGTTTTGCTCTTTTCGACGCCGGGTTGCTGAAACACCGATTTTCTTCGGTCGTCGAGCTTTTACTGGTTTCGTGCCACGGTTCTGACGTTGGTTAGTATACTGTAAGGGTACCTACTCTCCCTTCACCTTGTTGGTTGAGGTTTCCAGTTTCTAATTTCTGTTCTGAAAGGGAGGGCTTGACTTTTCGACAAACACACGCCAAGAGCTGCGGGGGCTTAGTCATCGTTTCTTGCGCTAGAACGGGTTCGCGTTCTATGTTGCAATCGCTGTGTGCTGTGTTCTGTTGAGAAAGGGTTCTTAGCGTTTATGCAGCTGGGAGGTTTTGGTTGAATGTTGGAAATTATTGAAAAATTAGACAAAAATATTTAAAAACATGATTTTTTTAACATAAATAAATATGAATACAAAAAATTCAGTCATGATGTTGTAACTAAATGTTTCCAAACACAATAATTTTCGTTCTAGTGCAACCAAGTGAGCATCTGGTTTTGCACAAGGAACCGCCCCAAAATTACAAGAAGCCCACGCAAAAACCCCCAAATCGCCTCTCTGATAAGAACCAACTAGAGCAGAACGAAGCAATTTCAGCCTCCACCACCATGTTTATGGGCCATTTTCCCGCTGCCGGTTCCGTTATCCTCCCGGCTCGTAAAAACTTCCGCACATTTGGGTGTTCCCCCCCAGAAAAAAAAGAACTTTTGATGAGATTAGAAATTTTATTTCCTTTTTCGGCTTTCGAGGATCGCTTCTGGGAACTTTTAACGACCTGCTCCGACTACTTCTACTGTTACGCTCGAACGAAAATCTCTTAATACCAGAAGCAGGCGCAGGAGGCGGGTTGGTTTTCGGGAAAGATGCCCGGAGATGGTGTTTTTACGACCCGGGCTTTGGGAAAATCGGAGGAAATAAGATTTTCCCGCTCCCACATATTCTAGAAGGAATTGGTTGATGGAAAATCATCCTCCGATGCTGCTGAGGGTGCTGCGTCGTTCTTTCGTTTTAACGACCTTTGGCCGACCCCACTCTCCCGTTTTATTTAAGGAGATGGAAAAAATGGCGGTATCGTAAAAGAAATGTTATTTTACGACAAGCTCCACTGGCACTGTGGTGGTGCGTCGTAAAAGGAGCGCGCGCAAGCCAAGTTGATGGGATGGAAGAAATCTTGGTTCGTTCAAGGATGCGATTTTTCGAGAGAAAACACTGAAAAAGATTTTGCAAAAATTTCAAGTATAAAACTCAAAACCACTTAATTTGGATTTTTTTGCCATCGTATTGCTGTTCTACGCATAATTGTCTCATGTAATTTTGGGACGATTTTGACTTTTTGTCATTTTTTAATTAAGTTTGACGTATACTTTTAGAAAACCACATAAATAAATAATTCTAGTACTTTGTTCGGAAACTCATTGAAAACAACACCAAGTCTGTTTGTCGTTGTACTTCTACGCATAATTGTCCCGCCAAGTGTTTTTTTTTTCTCATGAAAATCTATAGTGTCTTGTTTACCTATTGGTTAGCAAGAGAGTTACTAATAAGAGTGAGAAATACAGAAATCTGAAGAAACATTTCAATCGCGTTTTTCTCAGTTGCACTTTTATGAACATGGGACAATTATGCGAAGAACGGCAGCTTAAGTTTTAAAATGCGAAATGAAGTTGAAGCAATAATTTTGCCTTCCTCACTGAGGTAAGGCTATAATCCTGCTCTAAAAATGAACTTCGTATAAAAACGTCGTAGACCCACCTTCATGTATACATATCGACTCAGAATCGAAAACTGAACAAATGTCTGTGTGTATGTGTGTGTGTATGTGTGTGTGTATGTATGTATGTGACCAACAAACTAGCTCATGTTTCTCGGCACTGGCTGAACCGATTTGACCCGAACTTGTTGTTCGACTTGGTTTAGGGTCCCATAGATCGAGTTTTATACAGATTGAAGTTTCGATAAGTAGTTCAAAAAATATGTATAAAAATGTGTTTTCACATATATTTGGATCTCACTTAAATGTATGTAAACTATGTCCCGGTCCATCATCCGACCCATCGTTGGTTAGGTTATCAAAAGACCTTTCCAACGAGTCTAAAACATTGAAGATCTGGCAACCCTGTCTCGAGATATGGCCACTTAAGTGATATTGATGTACTTTTTTGAAGCCGGATCTCACTTAAATGTATGTAAACTATGTCCGGATCCATCATCCGACCCATCGTTGGATAGATTATCAAAAGACCTTTCCAACGAGTCTAAAACATTGAAGATCTGGCAACCCTGTCTCGAGATATGGCCACTTAAGTGATATTGATGTACTTTTTTGAAGCCGGATCTCACTTAAATGTATGTAAACTATGTCCGGCTCCACTATCCCACCCATCGTTGGTTAGACAATTGAAAGGCCTTTCCAATGAGTACAAAACATTGAAGATCTGGCAACTCTGTCTCGAGTTATGACCACTTAAGTGATATCGATGTACTTTTTGGAAGCCGGATCTCACTTAAATGTATGTAAACTATGTCCGGGTCCACTATCCGACCCGACGTTGGTTAGGTTATCAAAAGACCTTTCCAACGAGTGCAAAACATTGAAGATCTGGCAACCCTGTCTCGAGATATGGCCACTTAAGTGATATTGATATACTTTTTTGAAGCCGGATCTCACTTAAATGTATGTAAACTATGTCCGGGTCCATCATCCGACTCATCGTTGAATAGATTATCAAAAGACCTTTCCAACGAGTCTAAAACATTGAAGATCTGGCAACCCTGTCTCGAGATATGGCCACTTAAGTGATATTGATGTACTTTTTTGATGCCGGATCTCACTTAAATGTATGTAAACTATGTCCGGCTCCACTATCCCACCCATCGTTGGTTAGACAATTGAAAGGCCTTTCTAATGAGTACAAAACATTGAAGATCTGGCAACTCTGTCTCGAGTTATGACCACTTAAGTGATATTTATGTACTTTTTTGAAGCCGGATCTCACTTAAATGTATGTAAACTATGTTCGGGTCCACTATCCGACCCGACGTTGGTTAGGTTATCAAAAGACCTTTCCAACGAGTGCAAAACATTGAAGATCTGGCAACCCTGTCTCGAGATATGGCCACTTAAGTGATATTGATATACTTTTTTGAAGCCGGATCTCACTTAAATGTATGTAAACTATGTCCGGGTCCATCATCCGACTCATCGTTGGATAGATTATCAAAAGACCTTTCCAACGAGTCTAAAACATTGAAGATCTGGCAACCCTGTCTCGAGATATGGCCACTTAAGTGATATTGATGTACTTTTTTGAAGCCGGATCTCACTTAAATGTATGTAAACTATGTCCGGCTCCACTATCCCACCCATCGTTGGTTAGACAATTGAAAGGCCTTTCTAATGAGTACAAAACATTGAAGATCTGGCAACTCTGTCTCGAGTTATGACCACTTAAGTGATATTTATGTACTTTTTTGAAGCCGGATCTCACTTAAATGTATGTAAACTATGTTCGGGTCCACTATCCGACCCGACGTTGGTTAGGTTATCAAAAGACCTTTCCAACGAGTGCAAAACATTGAAGATCTGGCAACCCTGTCTCGAGATATGGCCACTTAAGTGATATTGATATACTTTTTTGAAGCCGGATCTCACTTAAATGTATGTAAACTATGTCCGGGTCCATCATCCGACTCATCGTTGAATAGATTATCAAAAGACCTTTCCAACGAGTCTAAAACATTGAAGATCTGGCAACCCTGTCTCGAGATATGGCCACTTAAGTGATATTGATGTACTTTTTTGATGCCGGATCTCACTTAAATGTATGTAAACTATGTCCGGCTCCACTATCCCACCCATCGTTGGTTAGACAATTGAAAGGCCTTTCTAATGAGTACAAAACATTGAAGATCTGGCAACTCTGTCTCGAGTTATGACCACTTAAGTGATATTTATGTACTTTTTTGAAGCCGGATCTCACTTAAATGTATGTAAACTATGTTCGGGTCCACTATCCGACCCGACGTTGGTTAGGTTATCAAAAGACCTTTCCAACGAGTGCAAAACATTGAAGATCTGGCAACCCTGTCTCGAGATATGGCCACTTAAGTGATATTGATATACTTTTTTGAAGCCGAATCTCACTTAATTGTATGTAAACTATGTCCGGGTCCATCATCCGACTCATCGTTGGATAGATTATCAAAAGACCTTTCCAACGAGTCTAAAACATTGAAGATCTGGCAACCCTGTCTCGAGATATGGCCACTTAAGTGATATTGATGTACTTTTTTGATGCCGGATCTCACTTAAATGTATGTAAACTATGTCCGGCTCCACTATCCCACCCATCGTTGGTTAGACAATTGAAAGGCCTTTCTAATGAGTACGAAACATTGAAGATCTGGCAACTCTTTCTCGAGTTATGACCACTTAAGTGATATTTATGTACTTTTTTGAAGCCGGATCTCACTTAAATGTATGTAAACTATGTTCGGGTCCACTATCCGACCCGACGTTGGTTAGGTTATCAAAAGACCTTTCCAACGAGTGCAAAACATTGAAGATCTGGCAAACCTGTCTCGAGATATGGCCACTTAAGTGATATTGATGTACTTTTTTGAGGCCGGATCTCACTTAAATGTATGTAAACTATGTCCGGCTCCACTATCCCACCCATCGTTGGTTAGACAATTGAAAGGCCTTTCTAATGAGTACAAAACATTGAAGATCTGGCAACTCTGTCTCGAGTTATGACCACTTAAGTGATATTTATGTACTTTTTTGAAGCCGGATCTCACTTAAATGTATGTAAACTTTGTTCGGGTCCACTATCCGACCCGACGTTGGTTAGGTTATCAAAAGACCTTTCCAACGAGTGCAAAACATTGAAGATCTGGCAAACCTGTCTCGAGATATGGCCACTTAAGTGATATCGATGTACTTTTTGGAAGCCGGATCTCACTTAAATGTATGTAAACTATGTCCGGGTCCACTATCCGACCCGACGTTGGTTAGGTTATCAAAAGACCTTTCCAACGAGTCCAAAACATTGAAGATCTGGCAACCCTGTCTCGAGATATGGCCACTTAAGTGATATTGATATACTTTTTTGAAGCCAGATCTCACTTAAATGTATGTAAACTATGTCCGGGTCCACTATCCAACCCGACGTTGGTTAGGTTATCAAAAGACCTTTCCAACGAGTCCAAAACATTGAAGATTTGGCAACCCTGTCTCGAGATATGGCCACTTAAGTGATATTGATATACTTTTTTGAAGCCGGATCTCACTTAAATGTATGTAAACTATGTCCGGATCCATCATCCGACTCATCGTTGGTTAGATTATCAAAAGACCTTTCCAACGAGTCTAAAACATTGAAGGTCTGGCAACCCTGTCTCGAGATATGGCCCCTTAAGTGATAATGATGTACTTTTTTGAAGCCGGATCTCACTTAAATGTATGTAAACTATGTCCGGGTCCATCATCCGACTCATCGTTGGATAGATTATCAAAAGACCTTTCCAACGAGTCTAAAACATTGAAGATCTGGCAACCCTGTCTCGAGATATGGCCACTTAAGTGATATTGATGTACTTTTTTGAAGCCAGATCTCACTTAAATGTATGTAAACTATGTCCGGGTCCACTATCCGACCCGACGTTGGTTAGGTTATCAAAAGACCTTTCCAACGAGTCCAAAACATTGAAGATCTGGCAACCCTGTCTCGAGATATGGCCACTTAAGTGATATTGATATACTTTTTTGAAGCCGGATCTCACTTAAATGTATGTAAACTATGTCCGGATCCATCATCCGACCCATCGTTGGTTAGATTATCAAAAGACCTTTCCAACGAGTCTAAAACATTGAAGATCTGGCAACCCTGTCTCGAGATATGGCCACTTAAGTGATATTGATGTACTTTTTTGAAGCCGGATCTCACTTAAATGTATGTAAACTATGTCCGGATCCACCATCCGACCTATTGTTGGTTAGGTTATTAAAAGACCTTTCCAACGAGCCCAAAACATTGAAGATCTGACAACCCTGTCTCGAGATATGGCCACTTAAGTGATATCGATGTACTTTTTGGAAGCTGGATCTAAAAAATAGATGACACTTGTGTACAGCCATTGTTGTGAGGAAGGCTCCAACCACATAGGTGGATTAAGTTAGTTTTTTTTTTAAATGGTGATAAACGATAAATTCATCCGCCAACTCACACAGCAGTTGCCCCGACCCCTTTCGATTTGCGTGAAACTTTCCTGATCACGAATCCGAGGTCCGTTTTTTGATATCTCGTGACGGAGGGGCGGTACGACCCCTTTCGTTTTTGAGCATGCGAAAAAGAGGTGTTTTTCAATAATTTGCAGTCTGAAACGGTGATGTGATAGACATTTGGTGTCAAAGGGACTTTTATGTAAAATTAGACGCCCAATTTGATGGCGTATACAGAATTCCGAAAAAACGTATTTTTCATCAAGAAAAACACCAAAAAAGAAGAGGGTTGCCATTTTCCGTTACTCGACTGTAAAAAAATTTGGAACATGTCATTTAATGGGAAATTCAATGTACTTTTCAAATCTACATTGACCATCATTTTTTCATGAAGATCAACATTATTCATTTTAAAATTTCGTGTTTTTTCTAGCTTTACAGGGTTATTTTTTAGAGTGTAATAATGTTTTACAAAGTTGCAGAGCAGACAATTACAAAAAAAATATACACCATTTTCTTGATTTACACAACGAAATGGGGGTGTTTAAATCGAGAATCGTTTAAAAAAATAATTTCCATGACTTAAATTGAGAATATGACTTAAATTAAGAATATTTGGGATTTCGTAACTTTTCGGAAAATTTTCAAAATGTATCAATTGTATTTTGTTAAGAAATGTTATTCAAACATTTTATCATGGTTTTGGAACACCTGGGATGTGGGTCTACCGCCGTAACAAGCAAGGGGTCGACGATTTTTGACCCCGGAACATATCCGCGTAGCTTCAGTGAGTATGGTAGACTACTTTGCTGGGGTGTTGGGATGTGTTTGGATGTCCTGGGTCATCCAAAGACTTCCTAGAGTTAAGATCTGTGAATCTACCGCCGTAACAAGCAAGAAGTCTACGGTTTTTGACCCCGGAATTTATCCGCTTAGCTTCAGTGAGTATGGTAGACTAGTTTGCTGATGTGTTGGGATGTTATGGGACATCCAAGGACTACCTGGAGTTGAGATCTGTGGGTCAACTGACGTAAAACGCAAGAGGTCAACGTTTTTGACCTTGGGAAATATCCGCAGAGCTTCAGTGAGTTTGATAGACTTCTTTGCTGTTATGTGAACATCCCGTTCCAGAAAGTTCTTGTTACAGCCATAGACCCTCGTGTTATAACTCAATGGAGTTCTTGGAAGACCCATGACAGTCCAATACATACTCAACCATACTCACTAAAGTTATGCGGGTTTGTCCCAAGGTCAAAAACCATCGACCTCTAGCTTGTTACGGCAGTAGACCCACAGATCTTAACTCCAGGGAGTCCTTGGATATCCCAGAACATCCCAACACATCATCAAACTAGTCTACAATACTCACTTAAGCTATGCGGATATATTCCGGGTTCATAAATCGTCGACCTCTTGCTTGTTACGGCGGTAGATTCACAGATCTTAACTCCAGGGAGTCCTTGGATGTCCCAGAACATCCCAACACATCAGCAAACTAGCCTACCATACTCACTGAAGCTATGCGGATATATTCCGGGGTCAAAAACCGTCGATTTCTTGCTTGTTACGGCGGTAGATTCACAGATCTTAACTCTAGGAAGTCTTGGGATGACCCAAATCATCCCAATTAGTTGTTACAATAATGATCTGTAGCCTACCGCACTCACTGAAGTAATCTGGGTAGGATCCGTTGTCAAAATCTTGAAGTTTCTACTTGTTTCTTTGGTAAGCCTGTAGCACAACATTTGCGGAAGTTTCGGATGGACTAGATCATCCCAGGTGTTCCAAAACCATGATAAAATGTTTGAATAACATTTCTTAACAAAATACATTTGATACATTTTGAAAATTCTCCGAAAAGTTACGAAATCCCAAATATTCTTAATTTAAGTCATATTCTCAATTTAAGTCATGGACATTCTATTTTTAAGTCATGACTTAAAAAAAGTTGCGTAAATCGAGAATCGTTTAAAAAAAGGTACCAGAAAAAAATCCTGATTTGAGCTGGAATTGCTCAATATAAAAATTGTTGGTTTTACGAGCGGTTTTTCAATGATGGAAGACACAAATTTTTAAGAGCGGATTCATACATCGCCCAAGTATTTCAGAAAAGAGCACTAAAAAATCAGGCTTTGAGTTCCAGGTTTCGGGCCAAAATTCAATCGAAAGAGCGCATCAAAACTCAAATTATTAATTGGATTTTTTCGACGATTCCCCGCAGTGCACGATTTTTTTTTAAGATTTCTGAAAAAAGCGTTTTTCCAAAAGCAAACCTTAAACCTTTCTTTTGTAAGAAAGGCAAAAATGTAGGGAGCGTCCCAAACCTTACTGCAAGTTATGGAATTTTATCATTTTCTAAATAATTTTAATTAGCCTTAATGATGTGAAAATGATTGCAAATATTGCAAATGATAAAAAATTGTGTTTATTTACAAAATCCAAGCGGTAAAATTTTTAAGTATTGATAAGACATCATTATATAAGGAAAAGGTGTTGCTGACCTGAACTGCATAACAAATAACGTTGTTAGATACAAAATTTTGTATAAAGTTGATCGTGATGGATCAGCTTAGTTTTTAAAATAGTTTGTTTGCGTACCTTTTAGTTTATCTGTAATAGAGTTGCGAATTTGAGCAAAAAGAAGGCATATTTTGGACTGAATCAGTTCAATTAATATAAAAACATCTTTTTCATATAAAATAGTCTGAAATTATCATTTGAACCGAGTCCTAACATTGTATTGATATTCTAGATCAGGGGTGACCAAAGAATGGCCCGCGGGCCAAAATTGGCCCACGAAGTGATTTTTTGTGGCCCGCGGACCCATTTTGAATAATTTTATAAAATGACCCGTTGATCTTATATATAGAGTGATTTAATACTTCTTAAACTGAAAGCTGAAATTTTAAACTGTTTCATCTTTTTTATTTTTTGTTAATATAAAACTGAGGATTTATCAATGTTTTGATTCCCATTTTACGACATGAACACATTGTTTTTAATTTAAACAATTCCACTAAATAAGTTAACATCAAAATTTTCACCAAATATTTTTTTAAGTGTTTATGAAACTTTCAAATTTAGAAAACTGTAATAAAAGCAAAAATTTAAATATTACGTATTAATTAAAATGTCATAATGATCCTTTCCATGAACTGTGCCTCAAACTTTCTTTGCACTTAGAAATCTTCCAACTCGGGATTCAAACTCATGACAGTTGGATAACGAATCTGATTGACTACCATCTCATTCGGACAGACAAAACTTTATTTAAAATGCATTTCTCTGCGTTTAGAATCATTGTGAGCATGTGCGAGTGTGTTAAAAATAATTTGGATTTTAGAGAATAGTGTTTTTACGTTAAAATGTTGATTTTCGCGAATCTTAGATTTTATTAAAATAATGTTTGGAGGTGTACATTTTCTAATTATTTTTGCGTTGAAATTTTAAATTTTTTGTTTGGAATTTCAAATTTTATATTTATTACCTCCTCTCTCCATGACCAGAGTAAAGGGATAACAACTTTTCTCGGATTAGTTTTCAAAAAGCCGTAAGAGCCATTGGTAAACAAAGACCTTTTTGCATCGTTATTAGACCTACTTACGAAAAACCAATATCAGAAATGCTTTAAAAAAATGAAATGTTGTCTCATTTTCGACAAAAACATAAATTAGTGTCAGAGGTCACGGTGGCTCTTACGGCTTTTTGAAAACTCACCCGACGACCTTATTGTTGGAAAACAATCTTGCAACGATTTTTCATTTATTACACTTAATTTCAAGATAAATTTACGCTCGTACATAAATTGTTCAGATTTATTTTTTTTTATTTGCAATGAAAACCCTTGTTTTGAAAACCTTTTTTCAAATACCTTAAAAAATTAAATCAACAAAAATGATGGAAAACTATCATTTTCTACGAGAAGTATTTTTAAATGACGAGAATTTAAAAAAAATTTACATTCAAATAGTGATGGATATATTGTTCAGTATTTTAAATGAAATTTACTCAATTGATTTTTTTAAATAAGTTTTATTTAATTTGGCCCTCAAGCTCATTTGAGTTTGAAATTTGGCCCGGCATCCAAAAACTTTGAGCACCCCTATTCTAGATTGTTAATAAAATGATACGCAAGAAAGTCATGGTGACAAGAACTGTGAACAATATTTTCAACGGCCTAAATTTGTTTTTTTTTTAAGCTTTTGACATTGTCGTAACGCTAGTTTCTTTTGTGTACCATTTATAGAAAACTTATTAAATTAGACTAACAAATTTTATTTCTATTTTTTGTGTATAACAGCATAAGCGAAAATCACAATTAAATCAGTTATCATTTTTATAATATAAATTGAAATATATCCAAATCAGATCTAAAGATCAGTTTAAAATTAAGTCACAAATGTTTTTAAAAGAATCTATGCGACCATTTCAGTGTTCTGCAAATAACAATTCTAATAGCCCAAGACCAAGTTTTTCTTGTTCTGAATTTTCACGGCGTCTGTGAGCTCACGTTGTTCTAAAGAAAAAACTCTCAAGCTCCTTTCCCCCCTCCTTTTCCACGCCAAGAAAAAGCAAAATTTTAACGTCCTTTGTCGTATAACGTCAGAAAAAGAAAAATAAAAGAACTTGGTTTTCCTCAGCTGGGGCAAGTTGAACTTTTACGAGCACAAATTTTTATACGATCCAATCTTGCTGCCGCTGCTGCTCCTGGGCTTCCATTTTTCGGTTCGCTGGATTTTCCTCTCTCGATTTTTCCTTGCCGGCTGCGAAACGACGCGCGTCATTAAACTTTGGGCGAGCGAGCGCGGCGTCGTAAAAGAAAATAAGGAATTCTTTTTACGAGATTTGGGTCCTGCGAGTTTTACGGTTCTCTCTGTGTTGGGAAAAGCTTTCGGGTTGGTTGGTTTGATGGATTGGGGGGAGGGGGTGCAAAATTGAACAGGAAGAAGAATCCCCAGATCCCACCCACGCACATGCCAAGGGTGGGAGTTTTGCGCGCGCACGTGTTCCACACGCTTCAATGGAAATTGATGGCTGATGGAGAAAATTAAGTAAGCTTCTTACAGGGGATTGGGAAGATGTTAATGTTGCTGTTTCAGAAGCTGGCAGCAGGATGGTACCAGAAAGTAATTAAACATTGTCTTGGGGGACATAAAATGCTGAAATTGCTTTTTACTTTATGGCCTGGATAGAATCTAATTCGATATTTAATGGAGGAAACTTATATTGATATTCGTTTGGTAAATTTTCTAAATGTTATTCATAAATTTTATTTTGCAAGACACATAAAATTTGCAAGAGTAAGACAACAACCAATTTCTCAAAAAGCCATAACTTTACCTCTTTAGCCGGTGCCAAATTGCTGCAAAATGCTGACATTTACGAGCCAATTGTGGCGTAATGAACCCGTAAGCTGTCAGGTCCAATGAGAAGAAAATAGCAGCGCAGATTGGTGCTGCACTTTTCTGCTCGCTCACTTTCTCACGACTTTTTGACACTGCAGAGGAGCGTGTGTGTGTGTGTGTGTGGGTGGGATTTGTCGTTTAAAGAGAAATGAGAACGATTTTGACATAATAATCCGTTTTCAGGTTAGTTTTTGAACACAAGTTTATAAATCAAATCTTCAAATTCAACATTTGAATATCACATTCTATTTTTAATATATCAAGCTTCGAATTTTACCGTATTATTTTACCCATTCTAAATCTTGGATAGTGCGTCCATCTCGGGAATTCCCGGGACAAAAATCCCGGGATTTTACCAAAACCGGGAATTCCCGAATCCCGGGAATTTTATATTTTGTCCCAAGAATTCCCAAAATTGAAAAAAAAAAATTTGGTTTAAAAATTCTGAATTTGTTGTGAAAATAGTCGAACAGTTGAATACTTATAAAGCTACAAGAATTTTAAAGCATTGAAATTTAATTTAAATTTTAATTTGTTAGTTTAATGATCCGAAAAATGCCTAGCACCTTTAAAATTTTACATGTTCTTGAAAATACTCGGTATTTTATACCCTTCATGTTTTTTTCATTTTCATCATATTTAATTATATTAAAGCATTGGCATCTGCGGCAAATCAGGACATATGTATCAAATTTGGACACCTGTTTAAACCATTTTTTTGCATAGAGTTTTTTTATTGACTGCTGTTAAAACAGGAACAGAACAAAAAAAATATTGCACTTCTAGTTATGTTATATAAAAAAATATTTATAAGAGACTTATTTGATTCAAATCACATTGGATCAGAAATTGTGGAGCGTTTGAATTCAAAACACAACAAAAATAAAAAAAAAATCGTTTCAGCTACCTAAAAAGTGTAGACTATTACCATTTAGTAGTATTGAGCTATTTCTATAACTTTAACTTTAAAAAACGAGAAATTCAAAACCCGGGATAATTGGACGCCCTTATCTTGAATATATTTTTTCAATTTCAACATCATCTGGAAAGATGATTTTTTTCGAAAAGTGCTATGTAATTATTCGGAAATCAGTATTCAATAATATTTTGATTTATGCCTTTTAGAACGCCGCCAGCATGGAAGAAGGACAAACAGACTCCGGCAGGAGCTGTGTTTACCGCGGCGGATTTTCCTCCGCTACCTTTAGCGGTACCAGAAGAGAAACATCCTCGTCCCGCAGGAAGAAGTAGCGAAAATACTGGCGCCGGCGCCGGTGCAACCCCGAAGGAGCAACAAGGTGAACGGATGCTGTACAGCGAGTCGGAGCTGTGGGCCATTTACCGAGAATACAGAGTTCGCTTGAGGCAGTGCAAGACACCCGAGGAACAGATTGACGTGATCGCACATTTGCTGACACATGGCACGAGGAAATGACCATCTAATTCAGTTACGTTTTTTTATTTTATTATTTATTATTTGTTGTACTTTGATCCTCGGTCCTAACCTGGTCACAGCACCTAAAAGGACCTAATAAAAATAAGTTGTGAAGAAAAAAAATGCCTTTTAGAACGTCGCGATTAAAACATACTTGAAATGTTATTGTCTAAAAAGTTGAACAAATTTCATAATAGTTTCACTCAAAAAACATCAAACAATTTTGATTTTTTGTAATTCAAATTCTTTGCAAGACCAAGAGTCGGATCAACAATGTTCAATTAATAAAAATTGTCTTTTACTTGAAAACGGCGCATTTTATCAGAAAATCGGAGGTGTTTTTTTTCCCAAATCAAATCTCTTTGATTTTTTTTTCGCGAATATTTCCGATACTTTCCAAAGATCAGAAGTAAAAAAAATCATGACTTGACTAAAACCAAAACGTTCGTCATAACCTATTGCCCAAATATTGGCATTTGAATCTTTAAAATATATATAAAAAAATAATTTACATGTCTAACTAAACAATATGGCTGAAGGTTTATGATTTACGAATTATTCTATGGTCACAAATTTACAAAATAATAATGAATTTATGAAAATATTTTTTTTTGAGTCATACTTTTTTTGGACATGGGCATTTTTTTCTGAAAACTTCTAAATTATAATGGAAAACGAATCGATTCTATTTAAAATGCATTGAATCAACTGCCGCAAATAGCGTTTTTCGCAAAAAGACACTATTTTTCTCGAAAACTAATGATTTGTTGTTATAGCTTAAATGGATTGTTATGCATTTTACATTACTTTTTTATTAAAATAATGATTTCGAGCTTTCAATTTCCATACGACTTTTTTCAAAAATATAAACATTTGCAGTTTTCTTAAATATTTGATTTGAGTTAAAAATCTGAGAAATTTGATTTTTTTTAAATATTTTAAAACAAAGTTTAATATTTTCATAAAAAAAACAGGCTATTTGTGAATCAATCGTTAATCGCGAGCATAAAACGATATTTAAGGATATATATAATTACGATTTAACTGCATAATTTTTTTTCTGGGCCTATTTTTTCAAAAAAAAAATTTAAGCAATATTTATCGATTATTTTCAATCCAAAAACCGTTTTGATTTCCTATGAAAAAAAGGCCGTTGCATTTTTTTAAACGTTGTATATCACATAAAATATATCTACAAATTTATTCAGAAACACTTGCTTACACAGTATGCATGAGGTAATTATACCTATTTTCAGAGGTAAAATTAATCCTCTTTTCTAATATAACGCATTTATAGTTCTATGATGTTTTTTTATTGTGTATATCAATGATATAAAAAAATGCATAATATGACATAGAAATGAAAAAAAAATGCATCGAAAAATTGATTTTTAAAAATGTAAAGAATTGTATTATTTTATAACCAAAAGATGTTAAAAAATCATGGTAATAATACATCTGGGAAGGAGTCCATCTTATATGTCAGAAAAAATGTGTAATTTTATCGCTGAATATATGTAAAATTACCACTTAATATTCAACCTTCCAAAATTACACCTTCCAAATTTACACTTTCTTACTGTATAGTGAAAGCTCCCAAGTCATCCCAGTCAAGCTTCATTGAGCTTCAAATTAAGGTCCCCTCCCCCAAATCAAAGCTAAAAGTGAGAGTCAGTTTGATCATCCACAAACGGTGAGGAGAATGGAAAATACACCAAACTTTCATAATCACAGCCCGACGCCCCTACGCCATTTTTTGCTTATTTTTTCACGGGAGACCTCTCCTCTTGCCGGGACTCTCGAGGAGGCCAGCGTGTCTATGATCTATAATTTTCGGCCTCCCCCCCTGCGCAATGCGATGGCCTCTTTTCTGCCATCCATTCACCCTCAGCTGGTTTAAGATTTGCGCGAGGGTCTTCTAAATCTGGGTGATGCACTCGGTCGGATTAACGCGGTTACGTCACCCCCTCGCGATTGGATAAGCCGAAAATGGGGTCGCGGTTGGACCCACCGCAATTGTTGCCTTTTTGGAGAAGGTATTTGAAAGTTTGGAGATGGTCTTGTTTTGAAAGAAGGTTTTCAAGATGGGGGACAATGCAGTGAAAGTTCCCAAAATTGCGTTTCTGGCACAGATTTCGTTTGAAAGATTGATAATGGTTTGTACGCACAGTGAAGACATTCTACTTCGTTTCAATCTTAATTCGAAAATCTTTCAATCTATATTTAATTTATGTTCCAGCATCTGCAGCAATGTTCCAATTTCGCTGCGTCCAGAACCAATCCCTCGAACCCAAGAACCTTCAATTCGTAGGCCAGAAGCCAGCAAAACAATTACATTCCCACATCGTTTCCAAAAATGCGCCAGACGACGCCCGGAAAGCCATCAAACTGTCAACTGCCATTGGTGGTCCCGTTCTGTTCCGGGAAGATTTACGGCCAATAACGCAAGTTGGGACGCATCCTTCGAACTCCAACTCCAGTATCGCTGTTATCGAAAATCAGATGAAAAAGTGCAGATGCTGGCGGCGGCGGCGGCCTCTTTCTTTCCCTCGAAAAATGTTCAAAAAATGCCATCAATTGCAGCAAAGGAGCAGGGAAAATGGCTGCCTTGGAAATTTTCTCTACCCTCTCGCCATTAAAAGTGCATATAAAAAAAAAAATTCTGACAGGCTAGAAAAGGGAAAACAGAAAAAAGGGAGAGAGGGAGAAAATGCCAAAAATAAACCCCGAAAAGAGAAATGTGAAACCATGACGCAACCATGCTTCCTCTGCAAGCATTTAACGAGCATCCCTCTTCTTTTGAATTGTTATGGTTCAGTGTTTCTTGCAACATTTTACGACTTTTTTTGTTTTCGTCTTTCTCCCTTCTTACAAAGTTTTTCCCCGATAGAGGGTGAATTTGTGATGCGTTTGCTGGATTTATCTGTACGCTAGTTGTGTGTGTGCGTTTTTAAAAGCAATACTTAAAAGCAAAGTTTTTCCTTGTTATTACTTGAGGGGTTTGAGAAATGTTGGAACGCATGCACGGTGCATTAAAATTGTAATAGATATTAAATTTTGTTGAAAGTGATGACGTTGAAGTGAGGACAAAGTTAGACAGTTACAATTAGTTAAATATCGATGTATCAAATTTGTAGCAAAAAACACAATTTAAAGTCATGGTTTTAATATAGAAAAGATTTTAAAAGTGACTGTAACCTTAAGGGGTTACATACATGTAAATTGGCAAACATTTAAAACTATTTTAAATTTGTTTTGAGGGCATTGCACAGTGGTCCAGATCGCAAAATCAAGTGGAAAATGGATTTTCCGTAAAATGATGAAGTTTTGGAGCTTTGGTGTCTTCAGAAGAGTTGTTGCGTATGGAAATGGGCATCTGTTGGTTTGGTTGAAAATTAGGGTTGTTCACTATTAGGGTGATTTTGAAAATCTAAGTTTTAAGGAATATTTTTGGAATTTTTTTTGTCTTCTAGAAAGTTGTTGGGCTTGATTATCCAAGCAACTTTGTCGAAGACACCAAAATTTTATCTCGTAATCTACGCCTTCTACGACCAAATTTGGGTCAATTCTGAGCGCAGATTCAGATTTAGCGGGCAAAATTACATGGTAAAACATATGTTTGGACAATTTTCGAAATTCGTTAGGGTGGCCCCATAAGGTTTTTCTTTGATAATTAGACTTTTTCAAATGAAGATATCTCAAGTTTAAAGAAAAACACCCCTGAGATTTTTTCAGCGTTTGTAGTGCTGGATCTCCTCTTTCAAATGCAATTTAGAGCTTAAAATTTGGCTTGCGCCTTTTCGAAATATTTAAGTTTTAAATTTGCATCTATTTTACCTTAAAATCGCTATAACTTTTGATCCTTAAGTCCAAACTGACTTGTCAAAAAATAAAAATATTTGTTTTTCAAAGTTCTAAAAGTGCCTCAAATACTACTTTTCTCTAAAACTTAACCCTGAATTGCCACGTTCAAAAAACTGATTTTTGAAGGTTTGCTCAGATGCTTTCTATAAATTTGGTCGTAGAAGGCGTAGATTACGAGATAAAATTTTGGTGTCTTCGACAAAGTTGCTTGGATTGGCAAGCCCAACAACTTTCTAGAAGACAAAAAAATCTCAAAAATATTCCTGAAAACTTAGATTTTCAAAATCACCCTAATAGTGAACCCCCCTAATTTTCAACCAAACCAAAAGTTGCCCCTTTCCATATGCAACAACTCTTTTGAAGACACCAAAGCTCCAAAACTTCATCATTTTACGGAAAATCCATTTTCCACTTAATTTTGCGATCTGGACCACTGTGCATTGAAATATACATTATCAATGGAGCACCCGATTCGAGTGGTAGACATGACAGTTCTCCCATAAGGAAAACATAGTAGAAAAAAGTAAAAATTGCTCGAATGGAAGTGCTCCATTATTAGCAAAATAAGTTTGAAGACATTTGGTTGTATCATTACCGAAAATCAAAATCAAATCAAATTATTCGCTCTACATCATTGCCTTGGCGTTCTCGATTGCGAGATTCCTACTCGAAACTAGGTGTCCGAAGGCTTGATTGTTGAGGCAATTGCAAACCTCTTTTTACACCTAAGCTTCCGTCCACCCCGGGATTTAAACTGACGACCTTTGGATTGTGAGTACAACTGCCTACCAGCGTGGCAGGACCCAGAGAGACGACTCCTACACCTGGATTGAGCTAACGACCTAACCCTTTAGGTTAGACCGGGGCCAACATTTACTTCCCTGTCCGACGGAAGGCGTGATCAGACAAATCTCGTCTCAAAATTTGCCACCGGGACCGTCTGGGATCGAACCCAAGCCGACTGGGTGAGAGGCAACCACGCTTACCGCTACACCACGGTCTCCGGTATCATTACGCGGAGTGAAGATGTACATATTTAAGCTTAGAAGTTTGTTAGAAACTGGCTAAAAATTTTGGTGTCGACTCGTTAAACTGGTCCCGTGTGCATGACGAAGAACGATTTCAAAAAGTTTAATAACAAAAGATAATTCAGTTTTTGATTTCTGTTAAAAAAACGAAATTTCAAAATTGGGCTTAGTCATGCACATATTTGTGCTAGAATGTGTGGGATACATCTCGAGAGTCTACATCCCGAATTTCCGAAAATTTGGTCCTTCCAAACTCAAGTTAGCGTGGAAACCGTAGGTGTTTCGAAAAACATGCTCAGAAAGTTTGACAGTTCACTGTGCGCGTGGCAATATTTCAGCCTTAAATCGTATATTATACACTTTAATCATGAAAAAATATCCTCAACCAAAGTTAAAAAAAACTATTGCTTTTAAATTCATTATATTTCTTTCATTGTTAAAGAATTATATGTGAATTGTTAATTGTTTGAAACAGAAATTGCAGGTTCCTAAAGAATTAGTTCCCATGACTCATAGGTTGTTTTGAATATACACTCTATAGGTAATCTGGAAAAACTATAGTTAATTTCTGAAATTAGTTTTGGATCTAACACAGAATCTGGAATTGAAAAGTACTTTACTGAAATTTTGTTAAAGATGTTTTCGAGTTTTAAATTTTTTAAAGTTATGTCCCGTGGCTCTAACCAAAGTGAGGGATGGAGCCCCCCCCCCCCCCTCCAAAAAAATATAAAAATTTTAATTTAAGAACCGTTATTCTAACATTTCAATGAGTAAGTGTTTTGCAATAATTAGTTTTCAAAATATTTTTTTCGCAGATGTAAAAAAAAATCACCGAAAATTCTACGGATACGGAACAGAATCGACGTAACACCTTATAATGTGGCCCTCTTAAACCTTGCGGTTTCTTCAACGGATCCAAAGGCGTGTATCGTTCTTTTTGCGACAAGACTCCGCCTCCCGGGTCTCCTAAGTGTGAAGGTATGGGCACGGGGAGAGGGCACCGAATACCTATATTTACACTTAGAATTTTTGCGTCCGCCTCGGGATTCGAACCAGCGACCTCTGGATTGTGAGTCCAGTGCGCGGTCCGATTGATCCATACAGGCAGACGGATTCTACGGATACAAGCGCGTCAAATTCCAACTTTTATGCAAGCTTGGGCGTCCGTGCCAGTTTGACACACGTTGGGCGTTCCAGTGTTAAGAAAACTACGCATAAAATATATCAGACATATTCGCCAAATCTATTTCAGAAAGATTTTTGAGGCAATAACCTAATTTCTACTAGCAGTGAATGTTCTGTTATGCAAACATCTTTATTCAACCCTTTCTTCGTCCTTCAGCACACAATGTTGCACAGTTATCTGCTCCAAATAGCACCCCAAATAAACTTATAAAACACCGAAAATACCGACCCAATAAGGTAGCCGAATCTCTCTGAACAAAGTGTTGTCTTTTCGTGCTTTTCGGGTTCCAAGTCCAATAAACCTCAGCCCCCGACGGTCGGCAACCAGCATGCGGAGAGAGAGAGAGAGGGTGTCGGATTTGCAACTTGCCATAAAAGTCCACGCGGGCCACACGTCGTAAAGTCCTCCGAAAATATTTCAGGATTACAACGTCGAAAATTGAGTTTTGAATGTTTGATGAGCCTCGGAAGCACAGCCCAACAAGCTCGAGGCCTGCCATAAAAAAGGGTTGGAAATCCTCGGAGATCACCCAGAGTCTTCAAAGTCCTCTTGTTGGCTTGTTTATTTGTTTACAATCTATACCTACAACGAACTCACGGCTCGAAGGCCCCCCATCATAAACGCATAAAAGTGGGATTTATGTTGCTCATTTATGTTGCGAGCTGCCGTGTGTGCGTTCGCTGGAATCTAGAGCAACTCTTCCAAATTAGTGCCGGCCGAAACATCGCAGACGGAGAAGTGACCTTCAGCTCTATTGACGAAGGAGATCTAGATCTCTGCTGGCAAATGGCATCTCGGCGGCGGCCTCAAGGTCCTTCTTCTGCCCCCTTTCACCCAGCTGATGTCCGAGGAAGGCTAGAGAAAGTCATAAACTTGTGTTACGGTTTACCCCTTTTTTATTGCCAGTGTCCTTGCTCCGGTTGAATCATCGAGCATTATGCTGCCGATTTTCTCTTCTTTGGTGAGATGTGGCGACTCTGTAGAATTTCAGTGTTTTGTAAAGTATTTTTTCTTAATTTTTTTTGAAGGACTCAGTGGACTTCAATTTTAAATTTCGGAACAAGATGTTATTTCGTTTTCTAAATGTCATTTAAATAATTGCTCACAGTGAAAAAATATTTAAATTTGTATAATATTATTTCTTTTTGATACAGTGTTACCTCAATGTTTGTGATTATGTTAAATGGAGTGTATTTTTTCCTTTTTTACTATAAAATAATCGCAAGATTCGTTCATTTTCATGACTGATAGAAAATGTATGCCTTAATTGAGAAAAATGTTTTTTCAAGAACACGACCCTTACGAAAATCGACAGTTGCACCACCAAGCATTTGTTCAAGGTCAACATTGAAATTTACATCAAACTAGCAAAAAAAAAATCTCAAACCTCCCAAGCGCAACATCCTTTCTTTAATGAGCAAAAAAATAGAAACCCCATCCAAACGACTGTTCGCACATCCACTTTCGAAGAAACGAGCCCACCGGTAAAGTACTCATCATCCGAATCATAAAAAAAAATAAACGAGCTATCGCAACAAGAGACTTAACCCAATTTAAACCTAACCTTCAAGGTCGCCGCACGCCAACGGCCGCCGTCCACCGGACAAAGAAAGGTCACCTCTTTTCTATTCTTCAATTCTTCAAGTTTTGTTTTTTTTTTGTGCTGCTCTACTGTCAGCAGTTGATTCGTTTAGCAGCGAGCCCATTGGAAAGATATTCAAATCTTTAAAAGTTTCCGGCCGACGGCCGTCGGCTCATTTGAAGCCGAACGAAACGATCCTTTCCTAGACCTAACCGAATTAACCCTCAAGGACATCCGTCCGTCCGTTTGGTTGTTAAAAGAGAGCGAAACATGACGGCCGAGAAGTGACGGTTGGTTCGTTTCTCATACTTTTGTGTTTTGTGAACCGATTTGGGAGAAAGAGTTATTTTCATGACACATTACGATTATTTAAATACGAAATTCGTCGCTGTCATGCTATCTTGTCGCATGTGCATTTTGGGCCAAATTGCGTTAAGAACACCGCTCAGAATTCCTCACCTTTTGACTTTCACAGATCACCAAAATTCGATTTCAATCCTGAGATGTTCAATAAAAATCGAAAACACTTCGTGCATTTTTGTCACTTTTCATATGAAAGAAGTTTCAATCTTGTCGTGCTATCTTGACATACCCTGAAAATTGATGTAAATGCAACAACTAGCCAAAAGGATTTCAGGTCAGAACACGTTTGACACACAAGTACATTTTCGACTACCGTAAACATTTGTAATTATAGGGGAACTATACCCTTTCTCAGCCTATTTCTATTATCGGCCTATCAGCACTTTGATCATGAATTACAGCTTTCATAAAGTGTTTTTGACTGTTTCAAAGTAATAAATAGCTCAAATAAAAGTGAGCAAGCAACTCTCCATTGTTGGTACATCTGAAAATGTTGATTTAATAGCGGAAAATGGCAAAAGTGATGATAATTGGTCGAACGGCTTAGAGTGATTAAAATGGGTATATTTCCCCTAACTCGAGACTCCAGCAACCAACTTCAACCAAACTTCGGGACAATGCACATAATGGACAGCCAAACAAAACGTGTTTGTTATTGTTTACATTGCGTGGTATATTTTGTGTTTATTCAAGCTCAAATGGCGCGTTTTTCTCGTCAAATAGCGACGTGTGACAAGATAGCATAACAGCGAAGTAGCGTCTAGCGATTACGCAAGATTTCTCAAAATGTCTTATGCAATAATTAATTAAAACATTTAGCATTAGTATGGTGCTAGAAACAGTTTTTTGGCATTAAATTTGTCTTTATTATTCTATGTAATTTATCATGGATACTAAAATTGCCGAAAAATTGGTAGAATTTGAATTTTTAATATAATTTCATACGACCATTTCAAAAAGTGCCGATGAGTTTGCATCATCAGCTTTCTTTGTTTACGTTTTAAACCACGTGGCGCGAAGATTTTTATACAAGCGATCTCGCTTGCGCAGTTTTTCGCCAAGAAGAGGTAAAAGAAAACTTGCTTCACTTTTTGAAACCCCGTGTCATGTCCATTCGTCCGTGGTAAAATATTGTTTTTGATTTGAGAAAATATAATTTTTCTATATTTTAAAGTAATTGCAAATTTTTATCAAGTTCATTTCTAAAAATTAAGAGGAAAAAAATTACAAACATTTAAATGATCTTTGAAAAAAAAAACTTGTGTCTATCCACAATCGATTGTACACTGCTTATTTGGGCCGTAGCAAATATTTTTCAAAGTTTATGTCCCTTCAATATTGACTCAATCGGGGGGCAAAAAATATGTTTTCAAAAAATTTCTAAATTTTAATGAAGTTAAAGTGAAGACAACTTTAAATGTATTTTCCTGCGTTGACAATTACCTTAAGCATGATTGACACAGTTTACATTATGGGTTTCAAACAAGGCAAAATCGTGTATGCTTTTTCACTTTTATAAGTGTTTTTATTGTAAAATATAAACATTTTCACAAAATATCGTATTTTTCAAAAATACTCAAATTTTCAAGATTTGCAATATGGATATCAGGCGATTTTAAATTGTGCATGCAATTTTACTGTTGAGGAGTTTTATTTTCAATAAGATAATAACATTTTCATAAATTATTGTTTTATAAACACTAAAACTTATATAATTTGTAATATGGGTACAAACGATTCCAAACATTGAGTGCATTTGCACTATTTTTAAGTTTTTTGGATGAAATACAAGAATTTTCACAAAATTCACACACAAATCACAAAACAATCTTTAAAACAGTTAAACTTCATAACAAATTATGCAAATTTGAAAATTAGAAAAAGAACGGTATTTTGTCAAAATTGAAGTATTTTTGCAAAAAAACCCAACCTCAGCTCAGTGAAAAAATATATAGCAAATTTTGCTACAAAAAAAGCAATCCACTTTGACGACCCCCGGGTCTTTTGTGGTCTCTGTTGCAAGTTTCTGCTCATTTCTAGGCATCCGAAGGTTATGTGTAGCGAGTCACCCAAAACCTCTTTTACGCAAATGGACCGAAGTTTTACTTCCCCATCCGATAGAAGGCCAGGATGATAATGCGGGAATCGAACCCGCGCCCCACAGCAACTTAGGGATTGGCAGCCGAAGCCGCTGATACATTTATAGCAAATTATAAAAAATTGAGTATTTTCCAAAAAAAAATATTTGTTTTTAATTTAAGAATTTAAAAAAAAAAATAAAAAGCACACCACATTTCGCTTTGTTTGATTTAAAATGAGTATTTTCAAAAAAAATGTAGCGTTTGAAAATTTAGGAATTTAACAAAAAAACCTCATATGAAAGTGAAAAAAACCACACCACATTTCGTTTCGTTTCATAACCATATTGCAAATGAAAATTTGAATGTTTTCGAAAATAAATACGGCATTTTGTGATTTATTTTAAGTTTTTATGTTACATGGTTTGTAATGGTTTTTACATTTTTTAAAAATTTAAAAAAATATTTATCGTCCGATATCGGATTTTATTTTTAAATTTATATAGGCGTCATCCATAAAGTATGTCACGTTAAAATCGGCCAAAATTAACCTCCCCCTCCCCCCTATGTCACACTTTGTCACACTTGCTCCGACCCCCCCTCGAAAAGTATGTCACGCTTTGTCGGACCCCCCCCCCTCCTTACCATCTTGATTTTTGTAGAATTTTAGCATGATTATTTGGAATATTTTCAAATTCGAGGTTCAATCGAGAAAGTTTTGAATTTTTACAGGTGTATTTGGATTTTTTTTTGAATGTTGTAGAAATCATTATCAATAGTTTTTTTTTTTTAAATCTTATGATTTAAGCATATTAAATATATCATCAAAAACTCTGTTTCTCAATGCCTTGAATCGTGTTTTATTTATGAGTAAAGTTCATCAAACATTAAAGTTTTTTTATAACAATTTTTTAAGACTGAATTTTTAGTATTCAAGAAATTGTCTAGCGTGACGTCACAGTTTCACGTACCCCCCCTCTCCCCCTTGTCACACTTTGTCACACTTGCGACATCCCCCCCTCCCCCCCTAGAGCGTGACGTACTTTATGGATGACGCCATATATATATATATATATATATATATATATATATATATATATATATTTTTGTAAAATCAAATTTGCAATCAAAAGTACTATAGTGAAATTTTCATAAAGTGCACCGTTTTTAAGTTATAGCCATTTTAAGGATTTTTTTTTAAATAGTCGCAGTTTTCCATTTTTTTTTAATTAGTGCACATGTTTGCTCACTTTTGAAAAAAATATTTTTGAAAAACTGAGAAAATTCTCTATTTTGCTTTTTTGAACTTTGTTGATACGACCTATAGTTGCTGAGATATTGCCAAGCAAAGGTTTAAAAAGCAGGAAAATTGATGTTTTCTAAGTCTCACCCAAACAACCCACCATTTTCTAACGTCGATATCTCAGCAACTAATGGTCCGATTTTCAATGTTAAAATATGAAACATTCGTGAAATTTTCCGATCTTTCCGGAAACAATACTTTCAAAATTTTCAAATCAAGACTAACATTTCTAAAGGATGAAACATTCAATATTACGCATATTCATATTTTAAGATTGAAAGTCGGACAATTAGTTGCTGAGATATTAACGTTAGAAAATGTTGGATTGTTTTGGGTGAGGCTTAGAAAACATAAATTTTCCTGCTTTTTAAACCTTTGCATGGCAATTTCTGAGCAACTATAGGTCGTATCAAAAAAGTTCAAAAAAGCAAAATATAAAGAATTTTCTCAGCTTTTCAAAAATATTTTTTTTCAAAAGTGGACAAACATGTGCACTAATTTAAAAAAAAATGGAAAACTGCGACTATTTTCAAAAAAGTTACCTAAAAATGGCTATAACTTAAAAACGGTGCACTTTATGAAAATTTCAATCAAGTACTTTTTGATTGCAAATTTGATTTTACATCAAAAAATGAATTTGAAAAATTTTGCGACCAATATTTCGATTTTTTTTTTTAAAATTGTGTTGATTCGAAAATTCATAACTCGGTCATAGATTTTTTGCACAACCTGGAAATTTCTGAAAGGTTAGCAATTTATGTCTGATATGTTATCAAAAAATAAAACAAATAAAAATAGTGTTTTTTTGCAAATCAAGTTTTAGTGACAAAAAGTTAAATTAAAAATCACCAATTTTTTTTACCGTGTATCATTTTTCAGTGTAGTCCTTATCCATACCTACAACTTTGCCGAAGACACCAAATCGATCAAAAAATTCCTTCAAAAGATACAGATTTTTGAATTTTCATACATCAATTTTGTATGGAAAAAAAAAAACGAAACTATTGGCACTACGCCCCCCGGGGCATGGCCTTCCTCTAACGTGGGATTTCTGCTCCAGCGCCTCTGACGAGACAGGAGAAACCGGGACCGACGTTTTACTTCACCATCCGATAGAAGCTCAGTGGATAAGGCGGGAATCGAACCCGCGTCTCATAGCATCATCGGGATCGGCAGCCGAAGCCGCTACCCCTGCGCCACGAGACCCACCCAATTTTGTATGGACACCTGCCAAATTTGTATGGAAAATTATATGGATAATTTAATTATGCAAATTGCTTCTTTGGGCATAGCGAAGGCACCAAAAAAGTTTCAGCCGGATTAAAAAATACAAAAAAAATCGAATGATCGAAATCTCAGAGAATTGCTCAGGCTTTAAATTTGGAAATGGATGTACACATTTTGTTGGTCTGAGTCTGTTCTATCCGAAACCAACCAGAAAAATCAAAATATTTATTTAAATATTATGCTCTAACATGGTTAAAACTGCTGTCCCAATTCGCCCCAGTTGACGGTAAACATGTTTTCTAAATAGTCAACTTTTTTTCGATTTTGAACTACACTTTGAAAAAAAAATCGCAGCGAAATCGAAAACATGTCATGTCATGTCAAACATGACACTTTTTTAAGTATTTCAATGTTTACAAATTCGATATCAAAGAGTTGCCGGATATGCTTGCAGCATTTCTATCCGTGAACGATTCTTTATATAAGTCATTTTCTCAATTCAAATTATGATCTTTCTTTAAAATAAAAATTCCCCATTTTGTCATGTAAATTAAGATTATGGTGTACCACAACTTTTTTTCGCGTATGATTTATTTTATAAACTTATAATAAACACATTTCACAAATTCTATAACATTACACATCCCTAGCACAACACACACACAATTATCCAATGTCCGTATTCTCGACGGCCAGTGATGCCATCGTATCTCATTTCCCCTTCACTTATTTAATTTTCCACATTTCAACCCAGTAGTGGAGCCACCTGGTCGACGACTGTGACGACGACAAACAATTTACACCGATATTCACCACAAATCACTGCCGTCATCCGGCGGCTCTGCCGCCAAGGAGATATGCTGCGATGATTTTCTGGGGACTTTTTTGTTTGCTTTTTGAGGAGTAGTATTGTAGTTTATAAAATAATTTAGTTTAGTTTGATATTGTCTGAACATTTATAAAAAGACGAAAATTTCAAAATACAATAATATGTAAAAATTTAAATAATTGGAGTTCAAATAAATGTTCATTATTTTCAACAATTCTAAAACCAAGTAACTTCTCACTCAAATAGCCGACGGCACGTGCTGCTGAATCTCAGTCCCAACCAACCCAAAAGGAATAATTAATTAGGCCTTCTTTCCTGGCTGACCTTTTCCATCTGGCGCAATAAAATTTATACTTTCAAATTATCGTTATTATTATTAGTCATATTAATTCTGCCTTTCTCTTTTTTTCCTCCTCCTCCTCCTCCGCGAGTAGAGCAGAGTACTACAACTTTAAATGCAAAAAAAAATAAAAATAAAAATATACCAGACTTATGCTTTAGCTTGAGCTTCACCGACTAGTAGTACGTGTACTACCTACTAGAATAGCGAGAAGTGCACTATGGTTGGTCGCCGACGACCACCTTGATACGGGGTCTCTTTAAAACAGCTGCTTACAGGCCGTCGTCGACCAAAAGCATTCCAAACTGGCGGTTTTCTTGGGGTCTGGTCTTGGTCTTGGCCTGGGTAGCCAGCAGCATATCCCAAGATCATATCATTGCGCGTGCGGTGAAGGCTTTGCCAGTGGTTTGCCACCAAGGGGTTTTATGGGCTTATGATCTTGTGTAGAACTATGCTGTTGGTTCTTAGTGTACAGATACAGAGAGAGAGAGGGTTGTTGAAAGCTGCTGGAGGAAAGAAGGAGTGTTTGGTTGGTTTTGATTGCAAATTGAATAACGTGGTTTTGAGCTTGAAATTGGCTGCAGCAAGGGGTGCGTTCATCAATTGGGAGTGGGTCAAATGCAGAGTTACAGAGGGGTTTATCTGTGAAATATGTCCAACGACTTTATTTTTTTTTGTGGCGACTATTGAGTAAAATTTAAGAGAAAACCCACAAAAAATCTCAGAGTTTTACCTTTTAATAAATTATTTATCTTTTACTGAACAGAGTAAAAAAAACATAAAAAAAACACATTCCGTCCAGACTTTATTATCCGAAGTTCTATTGACACATTCCGCCGTGACGTTGCAACGCTTTGACTTTTCTTTTTTCAGTATTTCGGCTGTAACTAAAAAAAATACATTGAAAAGGTACTTATGTTATTACAGATTCGGAAAGTACATTAAATTTCCTATAAGAAACAATGTTGAAACATTATTTTAAGCGAATATTCTATTTTTGAGAGGGGAATATGTAGCGTGACGTTGCAACGCGTGACTTTTTCTCAAACCTGACCCAATTCATGTTTCGCCATTAACTCTGCTCTGTTAAATGGCAAATTTGGAGTTCTTCTTCCATTTTTAGTGTAAAATTGGCCAACAAATCGAATGCAATCATTAGTTTTTCGAAAAAATCAAACCTCGATTTTTAAAGACCATTACCATTTCGTGACGTTGCAACGCACTGTTTTTGAAAACAGGGTTTTTCGTTGCGTTGCAACGTCACGAAATTTTAGTTTCAAAATAAATCATAGTTTTCGTTAGTTTGAGCAACTTCAGGTTATGATTTTATTATAAGACATTAATAGACAGTACAAGGACATGTGAATTGATTGGCCCGCCCATGTAAGACCCCCCCCTCCCCCTTTACCGCTTTCACAGTAGCAGTACGATATACGAAGTTTTCCAAGCATTTTCAAAGTAAAAAAAATATTTGTATTATTCCATTATCACGAAGGACAGCCCCCCCCCCACTCCTACCTCCTCTATCCATGTTATGGGGCGTCCATGCATTACGTAACGCCGTAATATCAAGGGGGAGGGGCGGGGTTCGAGGATTTATACAAAAAAAATGTATCGGAAATGTATTACCAGGGGGTGGAGGGGGTCTAAAAATATAAATGTTTTGTTACGTAATGCAAGAACGCTCCCTTAATATTTTAATCGTTTTGGGAAATTTACAAAACACGTGAAAGTTTTAGAAGGGAGGTATGGAGCTTCAAGTTTTCAGGAGGGCAGAAATTTATAACTAAAGTGCCCATATCGTTTGTTGATGGCCCCTAAGGGGTGATCTGCAAACAACGTAACTTATTTTGTTGACTTTTGTGCTTTTTAAATTAAATTTGAGGAAATAATAAAACTGTTTACCTGCGCAACATAACATTTTTAATTGCGAACAACTAAACATTGCATACAACTTATTTAGGTAAGGGTTCGTCCAACAACAAAGTGACAAAAGTTTGTAAAAAAAACGAATCACGTGATTATTATTTAATTTCACCGTAAATTGGCCTACATAAGGGTGTGCGATAAAAAAATTCGTCGCGTTGTGTTAGAATGAACCCTCACATAAATCAGTTTATCATAAAGGGGCCATCCAGTAACCACGTGATTATTTTTTTGAAAGTTTTAGATTTTTTCCCCCTTGTGAACATCGGTCTATTTTGATTTATTCAACAAGTTTTATAAAATACCTAGTTTTTTCGAGTTGCATACAAACTTAAGTGACGGAATTTGTGAATGACCCATGTACAATTTTTCTGTAAATAGGCTCGGAAACATTATATAAAACATATATAATATTTATTATCCTTTGATCTCCAACAATCAACTACGCATACACCTTTTTTGCCATGTGACCAATATGATTTAAAATTTCGTGACGTTGCAACGCAAACTTAAACCTGTTGTAACTTTGGATCTAGACAACCAATTTAGTCGCTCTAGGTTGCATTAGAAAGCTCTTTCCAAGTACAAAGAGCATCCGAAATATCAAAATGATTGAATGTTTAGTTTTCTGTTGACATAAACAACTGTCCCTTTTTCGTGACGTTGCAACGCAATAAAATGCTAAACTTACACTGGTTTGAAAAAATACTTAACTTAAGATAAAATGTAAATCCATGACATTTCCGTTTAGCACATCTAAAAACCTACAAAATGCAATCAAAAGAATAATTTTTGGATTTTATTTCGCTGAAAACCAGGAGTTTTTAGAAAAATGTTTTAAAACGCTGATTTTATCACAAATTGTTGCATAACTTAATCAACTTGTACATAATGATATTCAAAAGTTCAATTAATGAAAACCTTGATTTTTGAAGCTTCAAGTAGTCTAGAATCGAGGAAAAATATCCAAATAGCTCATACACGCTTTTCAAAATTTCATCCTAAGGTGTACATTGCCGGAGAATGTGTCTATTATTCAAAGTGGCTTAGGAATTAAGGATAATTAAATCACATATTTTGAATGTTGTTATTTTCTTATTATAAACATCGAACAAGAGTTCAGCTACCCAATTTTCGTAAATTGTATGTGGTTGATTGTGGAAATTATAAAAAAATTTTTATTTGTTATTTGAAACATATCCAATTCTTATTTGAATTGAAATATCATTAAGGGTGCATAGCAACAAAGGAACTTGTTGTCTTCTTGTTCCAAAATTGCAACAATCTGATTGTAAAAATAGTTAAACTTTGTTGTAAATAACTTTGAAGACAGTACTTTAGGGGATGATTTCCTTAGTTTTGAAGATACTACAAATTCTGTAACAAAAATCTTGGTTTAAAAGCTCTGGTTGATGTGTACCATTAAGAAAAAAAAATATCCATGTTTTTTTTTATTTAAGATCACATATAAAAAAACCCATTTACGGAAATTCCATGTGAAAAAAGGCCCAAGATATTTTCTTTGACCATCCTAGTCGAGTCAGGGTTGTTCCAAAAATTTTTCCCCCAAAATCACAACTAGAGTGTCCAATTTCCCAGGGATACAAAATTCCCGGGAAACGAGAATTTTTCATCCAATTTCCTGGGAAATCCCGGGAATTACCGGGAAATTAAAAATTCACCGAAAATTATTCTGATACTGTTTCTGATTAATATTTTGCAACAGAATTGTGTATAACAGCAATGTTAATGATGAAAATTAGTGTGAGGATCAATTAATGGCTTGACTGATTGTAAAAAATCATGCAACTTTGAGGAAACATACAAATTTGTCTCAGTAACCATAAAGTTAAAATGGAAATAAATATGCAGAAATAATGTTTTTCATGGCAAATAACTTATTCCAGAACAAGTATTTTCAACTTGTGAATAAATAGATCATCATTGAATTTGCCTTAAGAATCTAATTCCAGCACTATTTAACTTGAACTATTTCATGAAATCACAACTTAATGTTTTAAAATATGTATATGAAGAGAGTTTTTGAAATATGGTTGCATTCTTTGGGTAAATTTCATATGACACGAAATTGTTATTTTTATGATTTTTCATGGTTTCATTTTTAGTATGATTGTTATTATATGGTTAAATGACCTAATAAATTATTCAGATGAAAATATTGTTCATAGTGTAATGTGGTTGAAATTTAACGACATTTTTTTCATATTTAAGCCTCTTACGCCCTGCCCTCTTGCTTCATAAATGTATAACTTCAAACAGTGATTTCTCGAATACTGTAAAACAAATTCTTTTCGAATAACCCTTTTTGAAAAGACAAAATACGTAACGTGATTTTCGAATGCTCTCCACTGCTCCTCACTAATACATCTGCACTACAGCTGTAATCATAAACAAAGTGGAAGGCTATGTTCAACCTCAAGCGTGACATATTTTTTGCTGCTGAAATGACATGTTTTGATTTTTATTTTGAGTCTGTTGATGTTTAAATTTTCGTTGAAAAATTAAGGGCTTCGCGTTTTTTTTTGCTCGTAGACTTATCAATGGGCGGCCAAAAGATGCCTTTTTTGTTTTCCACGTGACGAAATATTGCGTCAGAAATGGGTGGAATTTTGTATATCAGAAGAACAACCGAATCGAAGTTCCGAGATTGTGGATCTTTGAAACGCAGTGATAATGTCGGAGTAAGATTATTCAATAACATTTGGCATGTGCTATTCATAGTTATTCATAATTCGTCACTAACATTTCAAAAAGCTTCATAAATGTAGGTTTTGAGTGAAACATAGCACTTATTGAAATGCTAGCGACGAATTTACCCAATATCGATTTCTACCCTCTTTTTAAGATTTCTTTGCTTCGAATACCTAAAAAGCTCGACGCCACCGAAAAAATAAATTATAGAGCGATTACAATACTTGCCACTTCTTGTTATCATTTTGCGAACAGTAAATTGGTTCCGCTTTGACAGTTCTAAATTGAAGCCGCTTTGCGAACCACTATTCTGCACCCAGATTGAAATGAATAAAATCGAATCAGGATATCCAGTTATTATTTTTTGTATAATTTCAAAACATTGGTGCCAAAAAGTAGGAAAATGTATACTTTCGCTTATATTTTTGAAATTCCCGGGAAATTTACAAATTTCCCGGGAAACGAGCAATATTTGTTTCCCGGGACGGGAAATTGGACGCTATAATCACAACTCCTCGTCATCTCAACCGATTTAAACTATGTTGGACACAATTTAAAGTTTTTAAGTTGGGTTTTAAGAGAAACTTATTTGATGACTTTAAAAAACAACTAGCCTCTAACATTTGAAAAAGTCGTTAAGAACTATTAAATGCCATTTTGACAGTGTAGTAAAAAATAATTAAAAAATGTTTCAAAAAATATTTTTATCGGAACCGCTCAAAATTTTCTGGTCAAGAATGTTTATTAACAGGATTCCGAGGATCAGTCTCTTACAATATACACGCACGCAAACAAAAACACTTAAAAAAATACATTTTCAGTAAAATTTACAAAACCCCAAAATAACAAGCCACAAAATGCCTAGTTACAGTTTTTCTAATCAAACAAATTTAGAAAATATTCATGAGTTAATGAAAAAAAGAAAATGTATTTTCCAAAATGTGTTTTTATTTTTGCTGTTTCAATTAGGCCGTTGCATTTTTTAACATTTCTAAACCAACTAGCCACCACCTGGTTTCATCAAGGTTTTATGGTAGCATCTTGATTGTTTTATTTGGGCATTCATCGCAACCAATTAGCAAGAGTTAATCAATAGATTCTTACAGGGTTGTAAGCCTCGGACATTAAACCTTGTGACAATAAAAGCTAAATGGCTTTCAATAAGGTTTTATGAAAGTTTTAAGACCAAGGGTGTTTTAGCTGTCAAGTGGCATTCGGCATGCAAAAAGCCTAATTAAAACCGCAAGCTTCTGAAAAAACTTTTAACGCGGCCAATTAGCAGTGCATAAATATGGCGCTAAACGCGTTTTCTGATTGAATGTGATTGGCCGCCATCTTGGTTGAAAAAATAGAGAACTGAGAAATTTGATTTAAATTTGACATAAACACTCATTTATGCTGAATTTCTGATATAAATAATCTAGCGATAGGTTTATATAAATAATTTGGCCGTGACAACATTTTGCGGAGTTCCTTTTGGGTTTTAACAGAGATTTATCGGGGTTCTGGGAAGGCTGTTATGACTTAGTGGTTTTGTTGTTGGTTTTTGCTGATTGGTTTTATAGCGGTTGTGACAGCTTCGATAAAGCCTTAAATGTTACTTGGGAAAACAAATTTTAAAAAATAGAAAAAAACCATAGGTATTTTTTTATTGTTAAGGCATCCTGGTTCAAGCACACTCCCTTGTTTAAGAACTTTGTATGTAATAGTTTTGTTTTTTTAAACATTGCAAAATCCAAATCCAATCAGATTTTTTGGGCATCCCTGGTTTACAGAATTCTTAGCAGTGATTTTTTTTGTTTTTCAACATATATGCTTATAATAATATTTTTTTCAGGTGACTTATTTTAGATTTCCTTGATGCCTATCAAAAATTAAGAATATTCAAAATAATGTTGATGTTTGCAAACAAATGACAAATAATGCCTCCAGTTTGAGAATAAATGTTCACTCCTACCTGCCAATTTATTACTTTTTACTCGATCCTTGATCCTAGCTAGTTAACTTCAAAAGTCACCTTCCCTCCATCTCCAGAAAAGGTGCGAATTTGGCATGATTCAAAAATGGGAGCTCTCAGGCAAGCTCTCCAACCGGAGCTCATGTCGAGAGACCAAAAGTAAAAGAAAAACTGGCTCATAAAAACAATATTTATGGACGTTTCAACCCCCACACACTCGGATTCTGACTTCTGAGCTATTCTGGGTTGCGAATTACCTGTTTTTGATCGAGTTCGAGGCTGGACAGGGGAAGCCCTCGGGGGACTCTCCCTGTGCCTGGACGACAGGCAACCTCTTTCCCATGTGCGCCACGCGACACCTTCGGCTAGCTCTTTGTACCTGATGTGCTTGGGTTAAGGGGTATCGTCACTAAGAATTTTTTTTTTTTGTAGTTTCAGTAGAATATTGTTAGCAATTTTCAATAGTGCAGTTAAAAATATCTTTAAAAAAACATTTCTCCAAATCACAAAGCAAATTAAATTAAAGTTTATCACTTTGAAGTACATTGCACCTTAACAAGTTCAAAAAAGTTGTGAAAGCTTGCTCTCCTAGAATCCTGCCAGCTACAAAGCTAGTCGTGTAGCCGCGCGACGGGGACAAGTCTGTGACAGAACAAGCTCTCGGACAAGATGGGATGCAAATGGCAACAGCCGGCGACGGGGTCAGATCCAGTTGGTGAAAGGCACCAGTCATAAATGTTGTTCCCGCGTTCATGCAGTAAAGAACATGATATCTGCTCCATAGATTGAGTTCCGCTTGACACCACCACTGTTGGTCTACCTTTTTTTTCTCAAGGTGACAATTATTGCTAAAGGTGTCAGTTGGGTTTGTTCTTGGGGTGTTTGGGATATTAAGAAAGATGTTTTTCTTAAACCAGATGTTACTTAAATATAACCAAAAATCATCTTTAAAAATGTTGAAATAATATCTTAGATAAAAGTCATTAAATTTCATCAAAACCATTTATGGTTCCATTCCTCACCTAGTACAACCGTTTAAAATTATGTGAGTGCACACTTTCAATTTAAATGCCACAATTCGTCATGACGGTCAGAGGTCGAAGAGCGTGAAGCATGAATATTAATTACCTCGTCGGGCACAGTTTGCAAATCTCAAGGAACGGGCTCATTTCGCAAGTCATTACGCGAGTTACTTAAGGCTGGTATTTTATTTTTATTTTTGCATATTCTACACTACAACTAATTGAAGGAAAAGAGAACTGGTACGACTCTAGAAAGAAACTAGAAAGTGAAAGTGGTTCTAAGTGTTGACCAGTTTTGCGCAGGGAAGAAACCTCAGCCGTCGGCAGGCGACAAACCTGGTTGAAGTTTTTTTAAGGTTAAGTTCGTATCAATAGACTTTTGAGGTACCAAACCTAACCTTTTGGTTCCTATGCATTATGAATAATATTTACAAAATATGGAAATTGTTTTATCTAAATTTGCTTATTTGTAAAAACAGTTCAATTTCCGTTTACAAATGCCAAATTAGCTAAATTCCAAACTCAATTTCCAGCTCGCAATCAGCAGCAAAAAGAAAAAATACCCTGAAGAAAACCAATACCAATTTATTCCAAGCCTACCAAACGAGCAGGGCAGCATAAAAACAGCCCTTAAACATTAGAAAGAGAGGAAATCATGAAATAAATAACTTTGCAGCGTCAGCCCCCAGCTGAGCCGATATTGCATAAGGGTATACCTACAGGGCTGCGTTCGCAACATAATAACTGGTTCCGAAATGAAAAGAGACAGTGGCATTGAGCGAGGGAGGTCGATCGATTTTCCCGACGGCTTCTTTAGGGACACGAGAAATAACAATTTAGGTAAATGTGACACCTCATCAACGAAAATTGTATAAAAAATGACGTCCTTTTCAAAACCAACACCTTGAAATAAGGCTTAACCAATAAGATTTCATTTGTCTCAAATGTTAATTCAAAAATGATTCCCTAAAAGATGCAAACCCTTCAACAGAAATATCTCTAGTGAAAGCTCTGTCTGGCAAGCTTTTCATCGCCTCTTTGAGATCGGTGCACATTTGAAGCTTCAAATGAGTCACTCACGAAGTGAGCTTTTAGTAGTGCACGAACAGTTGCTAGGGTGGATCTAAGAAGACTTTTTGCGAACGATTCTAATAGTAGAAGTTTTTTTTTTCTTTTTTTCAGAAAATACTGTTTTATTTGACTTTAACCAATTCAATTAAAAATTTACTCTATTTTCAGCTAAAAATAAACTTCATTTAAAGAGATGACTACAAAGTGTTGTTTTTCAGAACCAAAAATCAATTTTTAAATATGATTTCCGAACATTTAGTTTTGTCTCAGATTTTTTTTGTTTATTGGCCTTAATTTTTTCAACATGTTTATTCCTCAGGTTTGCACAAGGAATCGATAAAGACAACAAATAAAAAAATCAAGTAATTTTTTAAACTATTAATCATAAATTACTCAAGGCATTTATGTATCCTGATTTAAAAAATAAAACATTTCAAAATAATGTGATTATAAATTTCATTTAAAAGGAAAAAAATGTTTGTAAATTTTATTGAAATTTGAAAAAAAAAATTAAAATACCTTTTTAACTTTTTTTTGAGATTTTGGATTTAAATCCATAGAAAATTTTCATTCTAATGACAAAATTATTCATTTTAGAAAAATATATTTTCTTTATTATCATATAATCAATAAGCAAAGCAATTGTCAACTTTTATTCAATATAGGCAGTTGTCCATACAAATACTTTTTAAACATCTGTGGCTTGAGAACGAATTTTCTGATCGTCCAGCAAAATTAAAAAAATCATTCCATTTCATTAATTTTGTTGATTAAGCATTACTTGTGTGAAGTTACTATCCTAAGCTGAGATGAGGACTACCTTTCAACAGCTGATTAATTCAAAGTTGGGAACAGAGTTTTTGGGTGCTTAAAGAATCGAGTAAATCTACTGAAATAGTAATACAGTTAAACCTCGCATAGTGCGCAGGCGTTACGCTTTGTATTTCTTCGATTGCTCTAAAACGATATAATATTTTTGCAAACTTTTATAAGCACTTGTTCGTCTTGTTCCAATCTAAAACTAGCTTAAAAAAGATTGCAAAAATATTATGTCATTTAAGAGTAATCAAAGAACTACAAAGCGTAACACCTGCGCACTATGCGAGGTTTAACTGTACTCTTAACAGAATTACCAGCTTTTTCACAAAAAGCCCAAAAAATTCAAATTTTTAATATGTTAATCAAGAAATCATAAATATAAAAAAAAAAACTTGAAGAAAAACCTTTATGAATTTATTTTTAAATGTTAAACAAAATTTGAAACCATTTCCAATCTTCAATATCTTTGAAGAAAATTTGATGGAACCATTCTGCACATTTTGGATTTTTATTTTCAAAGGAGTTCAAGTCTGGTCATGGATTTTACAGTCATGTTTTTCACAAAAAAAAACAATTTTAATTGGCCATTCCTTGAAAACGGTGAAGGTGACCGATATGAAATTTGATGCAATGTAATTTTTTAGTGCAAGTTCGAATTAATATCTAGAAATACAATTTTAAAAGTTTTTTTGATTTTTTTTCACCAATAATATTTTTTCGCAAAATTTACAACGCTCCTAAATTAATTTTGACTAAATTGTGCTATAACAAAAAAAAAGGATTCTAATTTTTGTCATCTTCAAACATTCAAAAATTAGATTTTTTGAAATATAGTTTGTTCAATTATGGTTTGAAAAGTCGAATAAAAATTTCGAGTAATTTTTACTAGTGTGATTTTTTTTCTGAAAAAACCTAAACAATGTTATAAATTTTGGTCTTGTGAGCAGAAAATCATTTCGCAAGATACAGATTTTTGAATATTTCAATACAAAATGTTTTCATTGGACGAAAAAAAAAAGATAAAAGCTTCATAAAAAAAATGTGAAGAAAATTGAAGAAAGTTATTAAGATTAAGATATTTCAAAAGAAAATATACATGGGTAATTCTCTACCAACTCACACGAAATCGGGAAATGTTGCCCCGACCCCTCTTCGATTTGCGTGAAACTTTGTCCTAAGGGGTAACTTTTGTCCCTGATCACGAATCCGAGGTCCGTTTTTTGATATCTCGTGACGGAGGGGCGGTACGACCCCTTCCATTTTTGAACATGCGACCCAGAAGGGTCATTTTTTCATTTAGAACAAAATTTTTCATTTTAAAATTTCGTGTTTTTTCTAACTTTGCAGGGTTATTTTTTAGAGTAAAACAATGTTCTACAAATTTGTAGAGCAGACAATTACAAAAATTTTGATATATAGACATAAGGGGTTTGCTAATATACATCACGAGTTATCGAGATTTTACGAAAAAAAGATTTGAAAAGATTTCGTGCTGAAAAAAAAAGTTTCGCAATCCCGAAAAGCTCTTTTTTGTTACTAATTGAGTTAAGTAAATTAACCGTTCAAATACAAAAATATTGAAATATATTACTTTTCGATATTAGTGTTGAAAAGTTCAACTTTTCAACACACATTTTAGTGCAATTTCATGTGGATGGCAAGAAAAGTAAGTAGTTTTACAAAAGAATAGCAAAAAGGTATTTAGAATTACGAATAACTTTTAATTTATTCTATCTTTACTTTTTATATATTTTATAAGATTAATTATTAATATTTCCCTAACAATTGCAACCACCACACCATCTCTAACACGAAACCAGAGCTTTTCCTTTTTCCTTTTCCCTTTTCTGCATAGTACTAGGTTCGACCAGGGTCCCATGATCGGCCGGAGGTCTTTCTAATCCAGCGCCAAGCTCTGCGCCTGGCCTAGGCTAGACAAGCCGCTTATTTCTTGCTTTTTTCCCCTAGTCACATGTATAGTAATGGGTGTAGTACACACCTCCACATTAAACTTGAGGAAGAGGGGGGCCACATAAATGCTTTCTCATACATGCGCCCGCCAGCATACGGATGCACACACAGAGAAAGATCTAAAGCATCATTCATGAGCTCGCTGATAGTGGAGTTTGGCAAGGTGGTGATTGATAAGGTTGGAAGTTATTTTGACAGAAAAAATTTAAAGTTTTGTTCGAACATAACAAATTTGTCATTATTATTTTGAAGACAAAATAGCTCCAACCTTCCGTACAAACCCTTGCCTAATCACTACCGCGAACCATAACTGCAATGTGTGTGCGAGACTTCGTATCTCTCACACTCTTCCGCGCTTTGACCTTTCTACCAGTTGGTCTAACAGCTCACGATAGTCACGGCTGCATGACGCCTGATAGTTGTAGTGTTTGACCCACTTTTGATTCCGCTTTGCCTTCATGGCCCCAACTAGTTTAAATCATCGACTTAGTGGGGTTAAATAGACCTTACAATTATTTTGAGTTGTTTTTTCGGTGCATGAAGGATTTTGGTAACTCTAAAAATTTACATGGTATTCCCAAAATCCAACTCTAACCCAATTTACCCCACGTGACCCCAAACTATATCAACACACAACTAAACACCATTCATTCAGCTATGTAAGATAACGGAAAGCAAACATACATTCGAGCAGAGCAAAGCTGCGCAGAAGTGGTTAAACCACTTTCAAACTATGCCATATCGCGCTGCTCCATTCGAGTGAGCGAGCTTTGCCGTTTGCGCACCGAGGCGAAGCTTTTCGTTGGAGCTACTGAAGCTTTTGACAGCGTGTGAGAGAGGGAGCTTTCGGCAAACTATAGGGTTACGGGGTATCGATCGATCAGTTGATCATTTTAGATTGAAAAAAAATCGTGAGCATAAAACATTTAACAGTATTTTTTTTTTCAAAATTAAAAAAAATTAACGGAATCTTTAAAAACCGTGTCAAACAGACAGTAAAATTAAAATCGTTGTCGAAACAAACAAAGTTTTGTCGAATATCTGATGAACAATAATGAACTATTCAACCAAATTTCGTACCGGAACCACAGTAATGTTTTATCGAATTTATCAGCTCTCTCTCCTCGATTTCCACCAGGGCCGAAAGAAAAAAAAATATCTTAAAGCTTATTTACCACTTCAGGATAAAAACTTAAAAGATAGAATTCAATTTTTTGATAAGGTTGAAAATATGAAAAAATGCATATTTATCCTTAAATAACTACATATAAGTATTTCTGCAAAATGACAAACTTATTCAAAAATTGCGTTCTTTCGAGCTTTAAAAATTAATATATCTTTACAAAAACGAATAATGTTGCTGTGTTCCAATTTGGGTAATTATTCGTGTTTTGAAATAAGCCAATATTTGGTAGGAGCATTTGGCACCGTTTGTCTTTTTTATGAAACTGATTAACAGTATTGCTGATTTTCTTACAAAACAAATTGAAATATTTAAATATGTTAATTGAAAAGTTTGTCAAGCTGCTTTGAACTTTAAGTTTCTCTTCGTTTTCTGGTATGTGGTCGCAACTTTTTGTTTAAGTTTGACGGTTTTTTGGGGCCAAAATTAGCGTAATGATCGTTATACACATTTAATCGAACAGTTCGATGAATTTTCATTTAGAATTTCTAAAATTTTTGTTCACTTATTTTTTGGTATAAATGTGGAGGGAGGATATGAAACAAAAATAATAATTTGAATTTGCATAAAATAATATTTCTCGGAAGAGTTTTCAAAAAGCCGTAAGAGCCACCGTGACCTCCGACACTAATTTTCGTTTTTCTCGAAAATTAAACAAAATTTCATTTATTTTAAGTTTAGGGCACTTGAAGGACGTGTAGATGAACAATCTCGAGCATTCTTGATATTAATTTTTCGTAAGTAGGTCGAATACCGATGCGAAAAGGACTTTGATTACCAATGGCTCTTACGGCTTTTTGAAAACTAATCCGAGATTTGTTCTTCTTTATGTATTTCTTTTGTTTTGTTTATTTCAAATAAAAATTACATCGTAATCGACATTTTTTATTTTGAAGAGATTCGCATCAAATAAAACCAGAATCCGTGAATATAAAACAACATTAGAAAACTTATCTTTAATTTGTTTTTTTTTTTAATAAAGTAATTTACATTAAATTGAAATCAATATTCAAACGAGTAGTTTTCAAATAAAATGATGTACGGGTAAATAAATTAAAGGTTTTTTCAATGTTTTAAAATATTTGAAATGTTTTATGGTACTATTTCTCATTTTGTGATCTTGTATAATTTAATTGCAATGAACAAAATTAAAGAGCTAAAAAACTTTTAAAAAATTGTGTAAATTTGGAAGGTGTTATTTTGGAAGGAATATAACCTCTTTTATGGTGTATTTTACCTCAATTTAGACTGAAAAGTGACATTACACCAGAAAAGTGGTAAAATTATACATTTTCAGAGGTAAAATTACACATTTATTCTGACACAAAAGATGTACCCCTTCCCAGATGTAATTGTACCAATTTTTTACTGTGTATTCTAAGCACTTGTTTTATTTGATGTTTTGATTTTCTATCATTTAAAAAATAGTAAATATCAGACCTGCCCTGTGCAGAAAAATTAAACCTGGCCCACAGGACCAAAACGTTAGGCACTCCCTGTTCAATATTGATAAAAACCTTGCTAAACATCTATTTTTTTAAGGTCACTATTTTTTCGTAACAGTCTTTTTGAAATTAATAGGAAAATAAATTGATAAAAACAATTTTTGATTACCTAGTTAATGCATCAATTTTCGCTAATGATTTTTCAGCTAAAAGCAATGCTGTCCGATTTCAAAGGTTGAAAAAGTAACCTCTGTTTAAATTTTACAAAATGCCTTTAAAATTGCCTGGAAAATTGACTCCCACGTTCGATTTTTGAAAATCTCGAGTCAAATTTTTTGACGATTAGAGTACTTTTCAAAAAAACAGTTTTAGTAAATGATTTTTGTAATTTCATCGGAAAGTTGCTCCATCCTAAATTTTTCGTGAGTCTTTATATAAAATCTTAGGCCATTTCCACTAAAAAATTGAGCGAAAAAAAATCGTGGGCTCACCTTCAAATTTGAATTTTAAACTTAAAAATCAGAAAATCTCATTAAAGTGGTATGTTTTTTTCTTTCGATGTTTTTTTTTTCTCGAAAAGCTCGTCAAATTTCCTACAAGTTTGTCTTTGACCACTTTTACGAAAAATTACGAAATACTAAAATATTTAAAACACTTACGCCCTTCTCAAATGTCATTATCGAGAGGAACTGACTCCATATACATAAAAAATAACTTATATAAGCCTAGGATATCATGTCTACAAAGTTTCATTGAAATCGGATAGGGTCGGGTACAACCGATTCCCTATTTGACATGGAATTGCACTATATCCTTACCTTTCCGAAAACTACACAATTTGTAAACAGTAAATGTGCCACATTAAATCCAAAATGCTTAAATAAACGTTAAACTATTATTCAAAACATTTTACAATCGATTGATACAGTTTTTTAATGATATTTTTTAGAGATAATGACTTTGAATTGCCTCCAGATTATGAGGGAATTTTGAAGAGGAATTATACAAAATTGGCATTAAATACATATAACGGAACATTACAAATAAATAGTAACTTAATATTGGAAATAAATCCAAAAATAAGAAAAATTTTACATTTTTTTAGTTTAATCCTTAGAATAAAAATGTTAATAATCGATTTTCTACATGTACATTTATTTTGGCCCAACCTCCTCTAAGGGATGATTCAATATTTTTATAGATGACTTGTTTCAAGATAGCACACAAATGACGTTTTTGAAATTATGAAATAAATGTCGTTCTTCAGCAAAATTCAACCTCACTCTTTGCTGCAACTGCGTTGCAGTGTCACACTAAACACAAACAGAAACAAAGCTCTTCTCCCGGATGTCGGAATGTTTCGATTGTCCTCAAAAACAAAGTTGTTTGACCCCCGCCACGGCCAATGTCCAAACTTTGGGCACTTGATAACGTGATTGGAATTCCTGCACTTTTTGCATGCTCCAGCACGGCGGCTCCTAATGCCGTCGATGGTTACTTTTATGGCACTTATGGCGAACAATCATTAAAAACACTTGTTGTTCTGGTACAGAGTGACGCAAGCGAGATTTGACAATTGAGTTTGCTGACACATTTTGTTATCTCAGTTTGGCACTTACGTCGCTTTGAAATTTAATGGTGGTGATAAGCTGCACTGTCGTCATCAGGACTACGACTTTGTTGGCCTTTTTTGTTTAATCAAATCTTAGTCGCATAAAATAAATACAGCCAATTCGTCGTAGTTATGCTTTGATGACACATGCAAAAACACTAACGAATTTTTGAAACTGAGATTTGGAGATCTTCGAAAGCATAGCTGTACAAATTTGACTCAATATCGACCTGCGTTTACAAAGTACAACCACGACGAACTAGAATTTATTCACAGTATTCTTTTTTGTCAAAACATTGCACAGAACCATGCTTTATTATCGTTCTCACTCATGTTCGCACTCGCTCAACCGTCACTCAAACCGATCGATCGTCAAAAAAAACATCCCGCAGGCAGGTTGCTGCCCAAGCTGCACGTGACTTGCTCATTCTCGTCAATTAACAGAACCATCGCCGGATCCGTTACCTTCATCGTCACCCCGTCCGTCGCCACTACCTTTTCGCTCCGTGTCGTCCTCATCACTACTCGCGTAATCTGGCTCCTTCTCCGTTGAAACGTTGATCCGGGGTTTGCCCTCCGTTGTACTATCGATAAAGATCACCCCTTTTGTACTGCTCGCGGTGATCCCCTCCGTTGTCGACGACGACGAAACTTCCGCGTTCGGATCGATCATCTTTGGGTCACGACCGCCCAGCCCGGGCAACCTGAACGAGGACCGAGCCACTTCCGGCTGGAGACCGCCGTTACCTTCCGCCGGATGCCAACCATGCAGGTATTCGTACAGCAACATCGATCCAGCTCCAACCGCCACCAGGACCAAAACCACCAGGGTACAGCACCGCTTCCGGGATCGCTTCGATCTGCTGGACTTCTCCGACGTTTTCGATCCGTTGAGGTACCGTTCCTCAGGCGGTGGTGGCTCGGTGGAGGCCGTCAGCTCGATGCTGTCGTTACGTGTGGTGACCATCGCACCTTTTTAGTTTTTTTTGTTTTTCGCAAATTAACACCGCGAACCTCGACGGAGGATCGGCGTCGACTGAGCGAGGTTGTGCCGAAAATTCGCATTTTAGCTGATAATCCTGTCTGGTGTGCGCGCAGCGCTATGGTGATTAACAGTCGTGAGGCGAGTGATGCGTAATCCATCCAAAATGGAATTCTGCAAGTATTCTGGAGGCAGGTTACAGTGGGACGGGTGATTGTTTTTTGATAAATATTTTATTCATTTCACGGGCAGACGGTAATAACAAAATGCATGCCATTTCAATAGCAAATAGTGTTAAAATAACAGAAAGTCTTATGGAATCTTCTTGAAAAATCAATTTTTGCATAAGAGTTTAATAACAGTTTATGTTATCATAACAAAATTTGTTATTGGTCTGATATTGGTTGAAAGCCAAAAAAAACTTTGGAATAACATTTTTTGTTATGGAAGAATAACTCCAACTGTTATTGGGATGGTCGGATTAGTTGTAAAAATAACAAAAAATAATAACAAAGATATGTTCGAAGAATAATTAAAAATGTTATTAGTCTGTTATTACAATAACAATCCAATAACAAAAAAAATATAACGACGAATAACAAATCTTGTTATAAATAACATAAAATGTTATTGGCCTAGTATTTTCAAATAACAAAATCAGGAAATTTCCAAATTTTGATGTTTTATGGAACTTTCAGAGTATATTGATTTGTGGAAGTCTCAGAGAATTGCGATCCGTCATTTTTTTTTACTCGAATCTAGTATACCATGTGTCATTTTTAGCTTATTTTTTTAGACAATTTCAGATTTCAGATTTAAAATTGAGGATTCAAAAAGACAAAGAAAACTTAATTTACTGAAACTTGCGCCTTTTACTAAAAGTTCACAGTTTCTTCAATATAATAAAAAACACTAAAAATGAAAAAAGTTTTGATAGCGAAATTAAGAACCAAATTTGTCACGGATATAATTACGACTTTAATATTGTTTTTTTAGGCAAATTTATAATTTTGAAGCAAAAAGCTTTTTTTAGGTTTTTTGGTTCAGACACGGTCAAAACGCCATTTAAAGTTTTCATACTTTTTAAGTGTTTGCCGGTTTTTTTCTGGTCCTTAAATAAGACAGTTCAACAAAAAATTAAATGTTTCTTGTCTCTTAGAGTTTATGTATTCCTAGTAGAATTTTGCCTGAATCCGAATCTGGGACCACACGGAGAAAAAAGAGTTCCCAAAATCGTGAACAAGCGTTCATGAAAATGGGAACCACGAACAAAGTGTTCAAATTTCATGGTACGTTTTTCAAAATCGTACCATGGGATTTGAACACTTTGTTCGAGGTTCCCATTTTCATGAACGCTTGTTCACGAATTTAGGAACTCTTTTTTCTCCGTGCAGAATTGCTCCAAATGGTCCCAATTTTGAGACACACCCGATTGAAATGTTAGTTTAGGCCAAAAATTAGCTACTTTTTCGACTATTTAACAAAAGAACTATTGAATAAACAACTAAACCAATACATGAGCAGTTCTCTACGGAATCGGTCTTTTTTCTTTAATTTTAATTTTTGTATTTTTTAATCCGGCTGAAACTTTTTTGGTGCCTTCGGTATGCCCAAAGAAGCCATTTTGCATCATTAGTTCGTTCATATAATTTTCCATACAAATTTGGCAGCTGTCCATACAAAAATGATGCATGAAAATTCAAAAATCTGTATCTTTTGAAGGAATTTTTTGTTCGATTTGGTGTCTTCGGCAAAGTTGTAGGAATGGATATGGACTACACTGAAAAAAAATGATACACGGTAAAAAAAATTTAGTGATTTTTAATTTCATTTTTTGTTACTAAAACTTGATATGCAAAAAACACTTTTTTTTTATGATTTGGAGGACATCAAATGCCAACTTTTCAGAAATTTCCAGAATGTGCAAAAAATCTTTGACCGAGTTACGAGATTTTGAATCAATAAAGATTTTTATTTAATCGAAATATTGGTCGCAAAAATTTTTCAACTTCAGTTTTCGATGTACGGGCCAAACATTCAATGTTACGCCCTTTTTGAAATGTTTGTCTTGATTTAAAAATTTTGAAAATATTGTTTTCGAAAAGATCGGAAAATTTCACGAATGTTTCGTATTTTAACATTGTAAATCGGACCATTAGTTGCTGAGATATCGACATTAGAAAATGGTGGGTTGTTTGGGTGAGACTTAGAAATCATCAATTTTCCTAATTTTTAACCTTTGCGTGGCAATATCTCAGCAACTAAGAGTCGTTTCAACAAAGTTCAAAATAGCAAAATATAGAGAATTTTCTTAGCTTTTCAAAAATATTTTTTTCAAAGGTGGGCAAACATGGGCACTTATTTAAAAAAAAGAAAAACTGTGACTATTTTCAATAAAGTTGGCTATAACTTGAAAACGGTGCACTTTATCAAAATTCACTTAAGTACTTTTTGATTGCAAATTCGATTTTACATCGAAAACTGAAGTTGAAAAATTTTTGCGACCAATATTTCGATTTTTTTTAAAAATCTGTATTGATTCAAAAACTCATAAATCGGTCAAAGATTTTTGCCCATTCTGGAAATTTCTGAAAAGTTGGCATTTGATATCCTCTAAAACATTTCAAAAAATAAAAAAAATAAAAAATAGTGTTTTTTTCGCAAATAAAGTTTTAATGACAAAAAGTGAAATTAAAAATCACCAATTTTTTTTTACCTTGTATCATTTTTTTCAGTGTAGTCCATATTCATACCTACAACTTTGCCAAAGACACCAAATCGATCACAAAATTCCTTCAAAAGATATAGATTTTTGAATTTTCACATATCATTTTTGTAAAGGCAGCTGCCAAATTTGTATGGAAAATCATATGAACGAACTAAAAATCGAATGACCGAAATCTCAGAGAATTGCTCACATGTATCTTTAAGTTCACGTTTTACCCTTTCTGAAACACCCCTGTTTTTTTTTAATTTGATTGTTTCTACGCATATTTATAGCCATTTTAAAATTATATTTTCAGTTTGTTCTCATTCAAGTTTTTCCAACTTGCATGCAAGTCATATTCTGCTGAGATATCAATAATAAAAATCAAAAATGCTTTGCAAAACGTTAAATAAGTTTGTCTCGGCAATCTTATTGATCATTTTTAATGTAATTTTGTCTGCTGAATCTATTCCCATCATTAGATTTTTTCAAATAGGTCAGGTTTTTGAGTAAAAATAGAATTTTCGATGATTTTGACGAAGAACTTCGTCTTAGGGCTCTATACAGGGTAGCAATCCAAAATTTCGCGGAGCGAAATGTAACGAAAAATTAAACGCGACTGCAAGATTTGTAACATTAATTTCTCAGCTCCTGTTCAACACACGTAAAAGTGGTACCCACCAAACGAAAGGGGAGATTTCACGCATTCTTACTATACCTAATTAATGGCCATGAAATTTAGTTGAAGCACTTAAAAACTGAGTTTAAATTAATAAAACTGCTTCCACACAGCAAGCAAGCACGCACACAACACACACACGCGCACACTCTCTCTTTGACTCCGCCCCCAAAGCCTTGCCTGCGTTTGGCCTTGACACAATTTGGCGATTTATTCCTTTTGTGCTGCTGCTTCGCCAAACGCCAAAACGATTTTATATAAAAGGAGGTGCCGATCCAAAATCAAGGCAAATCAATTTTGGACGCCGACCTGGAAGGAGCTCCTGCTGCTGCTGAAGCTGGACCGAGGAGGAAACCAGTCACGAGGAATCCACGACCGGACGACGTTGCCATGGAGATTTTGCGGGACGGAACCAAGGAAGGACGCGAGGGGTGACGGAATTCACAGCTCGGCGAGCTGCCTTCACCCCGCTCCCCCAAACCGGTGACGGATTTCACAGCTCGAGGAAGCTGCTCTCGCCCGGCGCCCGGTTGAGGAAGCGGCCAGATTCCGTGCATCGTGTTGCCATGGAGATTTTGCGGGACGGAACCAAGGAAGGACGCGAGGGGTGACGGGATCCACAGCTACGCAGAAAGCTGCTCTCACCCCTTCGCTCTCTCTTTGACAAATTTGACATTTTGGTAGTAGTGGCCACCACCTGGATTGGCCGGAGGCCCCGGGGGTGTTCCGATAGGGGGACATTTGCGGAACCATAAGAGTTGGGGCAATATGGGTATCAAACTTTAGGGATTTTGATACTGGACGTGAAATTTGACATTTTGGCAGTAGTGGCCGCCACCTGGAGTGGCCGCAGGCCCCGGGGATGTTCCGATAAGGGGACATTTGCGGAACCATAAGAGTTGGGGCAATATGGGTATCAAACTTTAGGAATTTTGATACTGGACATGAAATTTGACATTTTGGCAGTAGTGGCCGCCACCTGGAGTGGCCGCAGGCCCCGGGGATGTTCCGATAAGGGGACATTTGCGGAACCATAAGAGTTGGGGCAATATGGGTATCAAACTTTAGGGATTTTGATACTGGACGTGAAATTTGACATTTTGGCAGTAGTGGTCGCCACCTGGAGTGGCCGCAGGCCCCGGGGATGTTCCGATAAGGGGACATTTGCGGAACCATAAGAGTTGGGGCAATATGGGTATCAAACTTTAGGGATTTTGATACTGGACGTGAAATTTGACATTTTGGCAGTAGTGGTCGCCACCTGGAGTGGCCGCAGGCCCCGGGGATGTTCCGATAGGGGGACATTAGCGGAACCATAAGAGTTGGGGCAATATGGGTATCAAACTTTAGGAATTTTGATACTGGACATGAAATTTGACATTTTGGCAGTAGTGGCCGCCACCTGGAGTGGCCGCAGGCCCCGGGGATGTTCCGATAAGGGGACATTTGCGGAACCATAAGAGTTGGGGCAATATGGGTATCAAACTTTAGGGATTTTGATACTGGACGTGAAATTTGACATTTTGGCAGTAGTGGCCGCCACCTGGAGTGGCCGCAGGCCCCGGGGATGTTCCGATAAGGGGACATTTGCGGAACCATAAGAGTTGGGGCAATATGGGTATCAAACTTTAGGGATTTTGATACTGGACGTGAAATTTGACATTTTGGCAGTAGTGGTCGCCACCTGGAGTGGCCGCAGGCCCCGGGGATGTTCCGATAGGGGGACATTTGCGGAACCATAAGAGTTGGGGCAATATGGGTATCAAACTTTAGGAATTTTGATACTGGACATGAAATTTGACATTTTGGCAGTCGTGGCCGCCACCTGGAGTGGCCGCAGGCCCCGGGGATGTTCCGATAGGGGGACATTTGCGGAACCATAAGAGTTGGGGCAATATGGGTATCAAACTTTAGGGATTTTGATACTGGACGTGAAATTTGACATTTTGGCAGTAGTGGTCGCCACCTGGAGTGGCCGCAGGCCCCGGGGATGTTCCGATAAGGGGACATTTGCGGAACCATAAGAGTTGGGGCAGTATGGGTATCAAACTTTAGGGATTTTGATACTGGACGTGAAATTTGACATTTTGGCAGTAGTGCCCACCACCTGGAGTGGCCGCAGGCCCCGGGGATGTTCCGATAAGGGGACATTTGCGGAACCATAAGAGTTGGGGCAATATGGGTATCAAACTTTAGGGATTTTGATACTGGACATGAAATTTGACATTTTGACAGTAGTGACCATTACCAGAAGTGGCCGGAGGCCCCGGGGATGTTCCGATAAAGGGACAATTGCGGAACCATAAGAGTTGGGGCAATATGGGTATCAAACTTTAGGGTTTGTGATACTGGACATGAAATTTGACATTTTGGCAGTAGTGGCCACCACCTGGAGTGGCCGGAGGCCCCGGGGATGTTCCGATAAGGGTACATTTACGGAACCATAAGAGTTGGGGCAATATGGGTATCAAAATTTAGGGATTTTGATACTGGACATGAAATTTTACATTTTGGCAGTAGTGGCCACCACCTGGAGTGGCCGCAGGCCTCGGGGATGTTTCGATAGGGGGACATTTGCGGAACCATAAGAGTTGGGGCAATATGGGTATCAAACTTTAGGGATTTTGATACTGGACGTGAAATTTGACATTTTGGCAGTAGTGGTCGCCACCTGGAGTGGCCGCAGGCCCCGGGGATGTTCCGATAAGGGGACATTTGCGGAACCATAAGAGTTGGGGCAATATGGGTATCAAACTTTAGGGATTTTGATACTGGACGTGAAATTTTACATTTTGGCAGTAGTGGCCGCCACCTGGAGTGGCCGCAGGCCCCGGGGATGTTCCGATAAGGGGACATTTGCGGAACCATAAGAGTTGGGGCAGTATGGGTATCAAACTTTAGGGATTTTGATACTGGACGTGAAATTTTACATTTTGGCAGTAGTGCCCACCTCCTGGAGTGGCCGCAGGCCCCGGGGATGTTCCGATAAGGGGACATTTGCGGAACCATAAGAGTTGGGGCAATATGGGTATCAAACTTTAGGGATTTTGATACTGGACGTGAAATTTGACATTTTGGCAGTAGTGGCCGCCACCTGGAGTGGCCGCAGGCCCCGGGGATGTTCCGATAAGGGGACATTTGCGGAACCATAAGAGTTGGGGCAATATGGGTATCAAACTTTAGGGATTTTGATACTGGACGTGAAATTTTACATTTTGGCAGTAGTGGCCGCCACCTGGAGTGGCCGCAGGCCCCGGGGATGTTCCGATAAGGGGACAATTGCGGAACCATAAAAGTTGGGGCAATATGGGTATCAAACTCTAGGGTTTATGTGTTGTGTCTTTAACACATGGTTCAGAATGACTCTTTGTAATAAATTTTATTGTTTGCAAAACAATATTTGAAAATTGTTCAATGCCGAAAGTTTAACAGAGAATTGATGAAATGATTTCATATCAACTGGCCCGAAAATTTTGCCATTACAATTAGCTGAAGAAGCGTTTGAAAGTCTTAAACGTTATTAAACGTCAAAATACTATGAGACCATCTTTGAGCAAAAATAATAGATCTTACGAAATAACTATTTCGTGATTGATTTTGTGGCAAAGAAACGCAAATATTAAAAACTATAAAAATTTCATTTACTTTTGTGTCCGAAGTTCTTCGTCATGATGGTTATGCCTGTAGGATAACCACTGCACCTTTTTTCAAAATAAAATCTTTTTTTATGTTAAAGTATGACTCAGAGATGGCTAGAGGTCGATGTCGCGTCAGTCTAATTGATCATTTTTAATGCAATTTTGTCTGCTGAATCTATTCCCACCATTAATTTTTTTATACTCTTCTTAGAGACAAAATCTTGTTGGACTGTGTTACTTTTCTTTTACAGACCAACTAATCACCTTTCATTTGCGTCTGAGACAGCTAGAATCGGTTGAAATGGCGCGAAGTTGTGATTTTTTTTAAATGTGGTTTTTGCGAAAATTGACGAAAATAACAGTTTTTGGGACCACCCTAGCACGGTGTAGATCACCCTAATGCCCATACAAACGGGTATAATAACTTTGGTCAAGAAACTCCCAGAAAAAAAAATTGAGCCCGATCGGAGATTTTTTTCGGTTTACGTTCATTTCAAATGAAATTGCTGCATAATTTTTGTATGTTTTTTATTGCTGTAACAAAGTAATGAATTTGTTTTAAAAAGCTTGTCATCAATGATAAAAGTTTGTTTAATCAAATAGCAATGTTTCGAAATAATTTCTTCATCCTATGATTTTCTAGGAAAATGTTAAAGGAAGCGAGGATACAAAAAACAATAAAAAAATATAACTAATGAATTTTGCAAAACAAAACAAAACTTAACTTTAACTAAACAACTGTTCAGAACTTCTTCAACAGGAATCCAAAAAATCTATTTGGAGTGTTTCAATAATTTGTTATCTGTTTGTTTGTGAGATTTCACATTTATAAAGTACATAGAAGGCTGCCTAATTTTGGAATCTTCAACTATTTGAAAAAAAGTCCTATAAACAAAAGTCTCACAACTTATAGGAAACTTTAAACTATAAAAATATTCTTTATAAAAAATTATGTAACGAACAAGCCGACGACCACGCAAGAAATAACAGCTGCATTCATTTTAACCCTCTAACGCCCAGAGCTGTTTGCTTATCGTAAAAATAGTAAATGGCTAAATTTTGGTACAATAATGCAGGAAATACTTTACTTTGACCCACAAACATCGAATTAGTGCAAAAAAGTTGAATTTGAAGTGATGCACCAGAGCACCATCAGGAAGATGAGCAACTTTTTTTTAAATCATAAAATCTCGTTTTCTTCAAATCTATTGGTTCAGTTGTTTGAAAATGCTTCGAAATGTGTTAAAACTACTTATTCTTTGCTGTAAGACCATATTTCTGAAGTATGAATTACAAATTCTAAAATCTCTGCATTTTCAGATTTCTTTGATTGGCTCATTCAAAACTCACAAACAACCATTTTCATGAAAAATAAGGAAAATAATAAAACCATCGGTCTAATAACAATCTTTTGTCTTGTTTGTGAATAGTCAAAACGTTTATAAACTTTTGTTTTGATAAAAATAAGATTTTTCGGTAATTCAGAAAAAAGTGATTCTGAATATTTAGTTGCTCATATGCCTAGGTGGTGCTCTGGTGCACCAAATGAAAAAAGTTGAAAAACACTCAAAATCGGTCAAAACTCACAATGTTATTCACAGGAGTTCTTGTTCAAGGTTCAAATGATAGCAAAACATTTTTTGCTTCATAAAATTTTGTGTTTGGTAATTTTTACGGGCTTTCGAAAACAGGTCTTATTTATTTCCCTAAAATTGGCCCATTTTTGTTTACATTTCGTACTGCAACTTTGCTTGTGCTTAACAAAATTTTATGAAATTTGGGGAGATGTTAGTATACATTCTACATGAACACCTGCAACTTAAAGCACCATATAAAGTTGTGTCAGTTCTGAGATATTTGAGTTCAATGTTTTGGTGCTCTGGAGTAACCATGGGCGGGAGAGGGTTAAAAAAAGTTCTCGCTTGAAAAAAGAAAATTTGAGCAAAGTGTTCTTAAAAATTGCACAACAAGCACCTTTTGCTACCCCGCTGAGCAACATTTCGTTCTAAAAGTCCCTCAAAATTCCAATTCGAACAAAGCATTTCTTCATCCCTCAGCGTCTTTCACCAGAGAAGAAGACATTTTTACGACGCTTTTTTTTTCTCCCATCTATCCTAAAACAACCCTCACGACAGCAGATGTCTCATCCTTAACTCACACACACACCCCTATCATTTTTGCCTGCTATCTCCCTTTGCATGTGTTTCATCCCCTAAACTCAGTTATCTCCTTGCGCCACATTCTCTTTCACCCCTGGGAAAAACCTCGCCAGCCACAAGAGAAAGGAGCGTAACCATGGTGACTTCTCTCCTTGCAAGTGCACTCTCCCTCTCTCTCTTTACTGCTGCTGCGCTTTAGCTACGTCGTCGTCGTCGCTGTTACTTTTCTCTCTCTTTCTGTTTTGGTGGCTTTTTCTTCAGTGCATGCTTTGATGGGCTCTTCTTCTGCACACATGGCAATCATGGCATGCGCTTTCTGGGCCGTTGCCATGGCTCCACCTACTTTAAAATGTGGGTAACAAAAAGGGAAGAAGAGTGTTTTTGAGGGAGTTGGGAAGAAGTTGGCTCTTTTAGGGGTTGCAGCATCCTTGCTTGTATCTTTTAAGGAATTTCTAGAAGAGAACGCTTTTGGCTTGCTTTGGTTGATTGAACTTAAATTGTCATAAGTTTTGGAAATTTGTCAATAAAAAAATTTCAACTACAAATTCCGTAGTAACAGTTCAATAGGGCGAATCTGCGATTGTAAACAAGCAGTCTATCCCCCTCATACTTGACGTGAACTGTCACTTAAGCAAAAGGGATAGACTGCTTGTTTACAATCGCAGATCCGTCCTATTGAACTGTTATTACGGAATTAATGCTGTTCTGTTCACGTTTAAACGTGTTTCAAACCTCACTGCAATGACATCATCTCGTTTCCTGATAATAGTGAATCAGTGCGCTCCATAGAGTACACATGCAATTGACTCGATTTCTACTGCATTAAAAAATATTGCATCGTTTCTCGATTCAGTTCTGTATTTATTTCTTCAATTGCCTTTGCCAGAACACATCATCTTGGCTCGCTCTCGGCGTTTACTTTCTTATCACTGAGTCAGCACGGGCCAGCATCGCTCGAAGGCGAAATTTGCCTCGATTCAGTTTTGCCTAGCCTTTAAAGTTTGTTTTGGTTTAATTTGGCAATGAAATGTGTTGATAAGGTTTCGATGACGATGTGTTGCACTTAGGTGATGGTTGCAAATTTTCAAATTAATTTAAAAAGATCAAAATTGTAATTCAATAAAAAATTAAAAATAGTCTTCTTGTATCAATTCTGAAAAAAATGGAAAAACAAAACGAAAAATTAAAAAAAGCAAAAAAAAATGCAAAAACACTATCCTGAAAAACAAACAAGATATTTAAGTTATTGAAATTTGTAATAAGGGAAAATCACGCATGTTTGGCAAGTTAAGCATTCAGTTCAAAGTCCATTCCATTTCATATCTGAAGGTTTCCAAATGATTTTCGAATAATATCATGAACTTTTTTTTTTTGCAATTCCACTCTGAAACTTTTCCTGTCCTTCCGGAGAAACGAAACGGCCTACTTTTCCCTACCAAAAATAACATAATGGAAAATTAATACCTTTCAATACCAGTGCTGAAAAGTTCTACTTTTCACCACTGTAATGGGTGCTGAAAAGTTGAACTTTTCAACACTAGTATCGAAAAGCAAAATTTTTCAATATTTTTCTGTTTTGAACGGTGAATTTACTAAATACATGAATGTTTGACATAAAATGTAATTCTAGAAGCGTTTTTCGAAATGGCAAAAAATGTTGTAAGCAACTCGTTGCAAAACTTGATTTTTTTAGCACTCGTCGTGTTTATCCAACTCGGTAAACCTCGTTGGATAAATGTACGACTCGTGCTGAAAAAATCTTCTTTCTGCAACTTGTTACATACACTAGTATTTCGTAATTTTTATTTTCCTATATTTGATATCAAATTCAAAATCAGTGACCCCAACATAGGTGACCAAAATTCTAAATAATTTTAGATTAGTTTTAACTGAAAGTAAGACAGCAAAAAAAAAATGAATAACAATGATTTTTAAGAAAAAAAGCTATGATTTGATTGTATTAAAAAAGAATTGGGAAATCCTATTTTAGTCAATTTGACTATTTGGTTGAATATTAAATCAATTTTTTTTTTATATATTTCACCACTGCCATTTTTGCCGTCTTGGACTGATTTTCAAAAGAATCAGGCGAGAAGTATCACAAAATGCTTTATGCATTAATACAAAATTTCAATTTTAGTCAATTTTTTTGCCCCCTCATACTAAAGAAAATTTTGAGGGGGTCGGGACGGCCTAAACATATAGAAAAACTTAAATTGTTTGCTTTAAATGTAAAAAAAACAAAATCTAAGCTTGTAAAAGTTTTGAATGCATATACTTAAAATTTAAGTTTACCTTTAAAATGAATATGAATTAAATTGTATTTTTTAGGAACCACGATAACAAAATTTAAATAACATTTTTTAGGGCAAAATATTGCTGGGATAAAAAACAAGCGAACTTGTCTCTGAGAAAAAGAAACCGCTAGCAATATTATTTCAAAAAACTAACTTAATCCACCTATGTGGTTGGTGCCTTCCTCACTCTTTACAAACAGTGGGTAACATGATGGGACACACACATTTGAACACAAATTTCATCTATTTTTTTAGATCCGGAATAAAAAAGTACACAAATATCACTGAAGTGGTCATAACTTGAGACAGAATTATCAGATCATCAATGTTTTGGACAAATTACAAAGGTCTTTCAATTACCTAACCAACGATGGGTCGGTTTATAGATCTGGACATAGTTTGCATACATTTAAGTGAGATCCGGATATTTGAGAAAACACATTTTTACACATAACTTTTGAACTACTTATCCTAACTTCAAACAATTCAATAGCGACGTATGGGACCCTAAACCGAGTCTAATGCGTCCGGTTTGACCTAAATCGGTTCAGCCAGTGCTGAAAAAACTGAGTAAAAATTTTGTTCACACACATACACACACATACACACAGACATTTGTTCAGTTTTCGATTCTGAGTCGATAGGTATACATGAAGGTGGGTCTACGACGTTTCTGAAAGAAGTTCATTTTCCGAGCAGGATTATAGCCTTACCTCAGGTGAGGAAGGCAAAAAAAAAGGTTTTCGTAAAAAAGTGTTTTCAATCCAAACTTAGAATTTGAACATAAATGATGGGAAAACAACAGCAATTATGCCTTATCAAAATGTATTTTTTTTATATTTTAGAATATACTAAACGCTGGTTTCATCTCAATTTTTCGAATAGCCATTAAAATTTTCCATTGAAATGTTCCTCGACTTTTTAACAAAAAAATGAGTTTTCTAAACAAATTTTAAACTGTTTTTAGTATTTTTTTTTACGTTCTTTCTCTTGAAGAGAAATCGCCGTTTTGAGGTTCAATTTAGTGAAATGTTTTGATTTTCTATGTTATTTATTGTAAATTTGTGACATCAGCTCATAAGGAATATTGTATAAAGCATGTAGTACTTTTTTTGCATCAAAATTTGTAAAATTAGGCTTGAAATCCACATCGTAACATTTCCTCATTTCATGTTTCGTTTCATTTATTTCGTTGTTTAAGCATCACTTGTGTGAAGTTATATCCTAAGCTGAGATGAGGACGACCTTTAAACAGCTGATTAATTCAAAGTTGGCAACAGAGTTTGCGGGTGCTTAAAGAATCGAGTAAATCTACTGATGGGAAAAAGTTAGAAAATAACCTTCGAAATAGCTAAATAGGTGGGGGATAGTTAGAGGAAAGAAGGCGTTTCATATTCTAGATTGACTGAGGTGGCACACCCCATCCAGAACTTCGGTAGCACTGTAAGAAGCCAATCGTCGATCGGCTCCATCTTCCCCATCCTGTTTTTAAATTACCCGATTTATTCTCTTTACCATAAATTCAAACAGTTTCATGATTTCTGGAAAATAAACCTGCCAAAAATGTTTTTTTAATTTTGGATTTGGATTCCAGAAAAAACAGTGATAAGTAATTTGAATCATCATTTACCTTCTACTTTCTATTCTAATAAATAGTGTTTAAAAGATCTCGTTTCAAGGGCCAATTCTTCTACTTCCATTTGCCTGTTAGCAAAATGCCTCATTCAGCTCAGCCCTGTAGATTACGCATCATTTATTCGCGACTTGTAATCACCATTCATGACTCTCTCCCTCGCGCGCGGTCTGCGGTCAGGATTATCAGCTAAACGCGAAACCTCGCCGTATTACAGCTCAGTCGAAGCCGATCCTCCGTCGAGGTTTACACCAGCAAAAAAAACCCCGAAATGGTCACCCCACGTAACGACAGCATCGAACTGTCGGTGGTTAAGGAAAAGTATCCTGCCCCATCGGCTCCCCCAGCAGACGAGTACGTCAACGGAACGACGTTCGAGAAATCCGGCTCGAAGCGACCCCAACCTCGGAAGCGCTGCTGGACCGTGGTGACGCTGGTGGTTGTGGTACTGGTGGCGATCGGAGCCGGCACAATTCTGTTCTACGAACACCTGCTCGGCTGGCTTCCGGCGGAGAGCAATGGGCACGGGCCGTTGCCGGAAGTAAGGGAGGTGGTCGGAACGACCTCCAGGGTGCCCGACCTGGTCGACCCGTATCCGGAGGAGCCGCGATCGTCGTCGTCGACGACAACCACGGAGGTGATCTTCATCGATAGTACGACGGACGGCGAGCAAGAAGAGCACATCTTCATCGACAGTCAGGAGGAATCGGTTGAGAGTAGCAGCTCGGAAGATCGGACCACTTCGGAGGAAGAGGGCGAGCGGGTCAGCAGTGGTTATGGCGTCACGAGCGATGATTATAAAGATGATAGTTTGGCTAGTGGTGATGGTTCCGGTGACGGTTCTGGCGAGGGGCGAGAATGAGCAAGTCACGTGCGGCTTGAACAGCTGGAGGTTCTTCGGATGATCGCCGTCGAACACGATTATGTGTGGAAGTGATAAGAATGTAAGGTTTTGTGCAATGTTCTGTAAGTAAGGAAGAAATGTGTATTTATTTTATGCGCCGTAGGTTTAATTAAGGAAGTAAACGCCACGCCGAGTCGTCGTCCTGATGACGATGGGACGCGGCTTATCTGCGCAAAGTGTGTTTTAATGATTTGTTCGGAGACGTTCGAAAGGCCCGTAGAAAAAATGTTCGAGATAATGCAAAATTACGGCTGATGTGCTAACATTAAGAGTCATTTGAGCATGAAGAAAGTGCGGACGTTCCAGCAAAGTTATCGCGACATTACACGAAAAGGGTTAAAGACTTGGTAAAAGAACTGGATTTTTATTGAGATTAAAACATAGAACATCTGAAGAGAGAGCTATTTACTTGTTTCGATTGCTGATAACTGCAAATTAATGCAGACTTAAATAATTTTACAATTGAGCAATTCTCTACGTAATCGGTCTTTTTTCTTCAATTTAAATTTTTGTATTTTTTAATACGTCTGAAACTTTTTTGGCGCCTTCGGTATGCCCAAAGAAGCCATTTTACATCATTAGTTTGTCCATATAATTTTCCTTAAAAATTTGGCAGCTGTCCATACAAAAATCTGTATCGTTTGAAGGAATTTATTGATCGATTTGGTGTCTTCGGCAAAGTTGTAGGTATGGATATGGACAACACAGAAAAAAATGATACACGGTTAAAAAAATTTGGTGATTTTAAATTTCACTTTTTGTCACTTAAACTTAATTTGCAAAAAAAAAAACTGTAATATTATTTTTGCAATTCCGTCGTGAAACTACTTACTTTTCCTGTCATTCTTGAGCGACAAAATAGCCTACTTTTCTGTACCAAAAATAAAAGAATCGAAAAGCAACACTTTTCAAAATAAATGCTGAAAAGTTCTACTTTTCAGCACTGAAATGGGTGCTGAAAAGTTGAACTTTTCAGCACTTGTTTCGAAAAGTAACACTTTTCAACACTTTTTTGATTTAAACGATTTATTGACAAATTACATGAAAATTTGACTTAAAATTTCACTCAATGGGTGTTTCTCGGAATTGCAAAAAAAGTTGTATGGAACTCGTTGCAAAACTTGATTTTTTCAGCACTCGTCGTATTTATCCAACTCGGTGAACCTCGTTGGATAAATGTACGACTCGTGCTGAAAAAATCCTCTTTTTGCAACTTGTTGCAGAAACTACTATTTTGATATGTTCTAGGGGACATCAAATGCCAACTTTTCAGAAATTTCCAGAATGTGCCTAAAATCTTTGACCGAGTTATGAATTTTTGAATCAATACTGATTTTTTCAAAATATTGAAATATTGGTCGCAAAAAATTTTCAACTTCATTATTCGATGTAAAATCAAATTTGCAATCAAAAAGTACTTTAACCCTCTCCCGCCCATGGTTACTCCAGAGCACCAAAACATTGAACTCAAATATCTCGGAACTGACAAAACTTTTCATGGTGCTTTAAGTTGCAGGTGTTCATGTAGAATGTATGTATAACATCTCCTCAAATTTCATCAAATTTGGTTAAGCACAAGCAAAGTTACAGTACGAAATGTAAACAAAAATGGGTTAATTTTAGGAAAATAAAAAAGACCTGTTTTCGAAAGCCCGTAAAAATTACCAAACACAAAATTTTATGAAACAAAAAATGTTTTGCTTTTTATGAAACAAAAAATATTTTGCTTTTGCTGTGAATAACATTGTGAGTTTGGACCGGTTTTGAGTGGTTTTCAACCTTTTTTATTTGGTGCACCAGAGCACCACCTAGGCATATGAGCAACTAAATATTCAGGAGCACTTTTTTCTAAATTACAGAAAAAACTTATTTTTATCAAAACAAAAGTTTATAAACGTTTCGACTGTTCATAAACAAGACAAAACATTGTTATTATACCGATGGTATTATTATTTTCCTTATTTTTCATGAAAATTGTTTTTTTGTGAGTTTTGAACGAGCCAATCAAAGAAATCTGAAAATGCAGAAATTTTAGAATTTGTAATTCAAACTTCAGAAATATGGTCTTACAGCAAAGCATAAGTAGCTTTTCGAAGCATTTTCAAGCAACTGAATAGATTTGAAGAAAACGAGATTTTGTGATTTTAAAAAAAGTTGCTCATCTTCCTGATGGTGCTCTGGTGCACCACTTCAAATTAAACTTTTTGCACCAATTCGATGTTTGTGGGTCAAAGTAAAGTATTTCCTGCATTGTTGTACCAAAATTTAGCCATTTACTATTTTTACGATAAGCAAACAGCTCTGGGCGTTAGAGGGTTAATGATATTTTGGTATTTGGTATTTTTAGGTAACTTTTTTAAAAAAAGTCGCAGTTTTTAATTTTTTTAAATTAGTGCACATGTTTGCCCACGTTTAATTTTTTTTTAAATATTGTTTTCGAAAAGATCGGAAAATTTTACGAATGTATATTAACATTGAAAATCGGACCATTATTTGCCGAGATATCGTGGGTGGGTTGTTTGAGTGAGACTTAGAAAACATCAATTTTCTTGTTTTTAAACCTCAAAAATCAAAATAAGTAAATCCAAAATCCATACCAACAACTTTGCCGAAGACACCAAATCGATCAAAAATTCCTTCAAAAGATGCAGATTTTTGAATTTACATACATCATTTTTGTATGGACAGCTGCCAAATTTGTAAAGAAAATTATATCGACAAACTAATAATGCAAAATGGCTTCTTTGGACATACCGAACGTACCTAAAAGTTTCAGTCGGATTAAAAAATACAAAAAAATCGAATGACCGAAATCTGAGAGAATTGCTCAATTATAAAAAAACACCATATTCCGAATCTTCAACAAATTGCGGTATTCTAGTGAATTACTCCAATACAATCTGTAGCAAGATGGCAAATGAGAAATTTCCAATGAATATTTCTTGATTCATGATTTTATTTATTAATTTTCCACAAGTGAATCACTTCACTGGGAAAACCCTTAATTTTTTTAGTTTTAGCTTTACGTTTTAACTTACGTATACCATTCGTGACTTAACTAACCATAAATGAAAATTTTGACTTTATGCTAAATCAAGTAGAGAAAAGGTGTTTTAGTATTCGCCAACAAATGCTGTATGGCCGTTTGGTTTTCCTTATCGGCAACAAAAACTTTGAACATTTTCAGTGAAATTAAAGTTTGAGAATATGCATTGAACCAAACAATTTTCCAATAAATAAAAAACATCAATATAATTCTTATTAAAAAGAAAATAAAAAAAAATCACCTCCTAAATCTCCACCTCGGCCCGCATCTGCCCTGCAGCATTTGCACAATTTGGCCACCGGGCACCGAGACAGCCAACCATAAAGTTGGAACATAAAATCAGATAGAAGAGAAAAAAAATAATACAACATTCTTCTATCCAAAAGCCGTAAAAAGTCGTAAAAAAATCTCATTTCATCTGCTGCTCTGCTTGTTACGTAAGAGATTGTGCAGCGTCCACAGCATTCGAAACAATCTTTTTTTGTTGTTGCTCCTTCTTTTCCATAAAACTTTGGAAAATGCCATTTCCTCCCAGTGCGAGAGTGTCCTCGATGCGGGGGTGCTCGCTGGCGATCCGAAATTCCACCATTAAAAGTGCCTCCTCCAAGGACACTCCGGGACAAGATAGGATGATACAAATAAAAAATCTAGAGCATCTTGCGCTATATCTTTTTGGGTAAAAGGATCGGTGAAAAAACAATTTCTGTGAGGCAAAAGTCCTTGGAACGGGGAAAGGTTTTTACGGCGTCGTGTTCGGGTTAGGATTCTTTTTTTTTTGCGGCTGAAATTCTTGGAACTTGTACCATTTTTTTATATTTGTGTTAGATACGTTAGAACAAGAATTGAGAAATCCTTTTTATTGTTCTACATTTATGGGCTTCTTTGGTTGAACCAGTCCAATAATGAAGTTTGGAGTTATGGCCTTCAAAAAACTTTTTTTTTTCTTAATATTGGGTGAAGAAATGTTTTGTGTCGTGTTGCCAATGTGAGTTTGTAAAATAATAGTGTTTTCTTACTCCTTATGTAAAATTCCACTGTCGGATACATTTTTTTATTACCATCTAACATTGACCCATTTACAGTGTTTTGCCAGAAATTGTCCTCGATTGATATTTGTTAAAAAAATTGGTTGGGGAATTTTTTACAATAATTTAAACCATCTTTGGGCACAGCAATGACGCTTCGAAACCCGGAAACCTCATCTTGTTTTATCAGTTATGTGGATATAAGTTCACATAAAAAATTTCCATACTGTTTTTTTTAATACATTTTCATTTAAATTCGAAAAGTACATAAAATTTCCTCATGATATGTCCCAATTTTTTTCTGCAGCAAGGGTTCAAAAGTGGCATAGGTTGTAAAACTATTTTTTGTAATTTTTTAAATGAAAAATACGTCTTTCTAAATTTTAAGCTAGCCATCTTATCGTACATCCAATTTTATTTTACCTGCCGTAAACCGGGGTGACTTTGATAGAATTACAATTTGTTTTTGGAATATTTTCCAACAGGTAAGGTTTTTCTCAAGATTTATATTTTTAAAACATGTACTGGGGTAGGCCACACAAAGTCCATGCACTATTTTGGAAAAAAAGTTTGTTCAATAGTATATAGTTTCGTTAAAAAAAATTAAATTCCAGGGTGACTTTGATAGTCATAGTTTTTCTTGTTAAACTCATATTAAAGATGTTCAAACATTATTTGTACGTTAAATGTACCATCACTAAAGTAGCTGATATAGTTTTTAAGAAAAAAAATCAATGTTTATATTTAGTTAACTATTTTTATAAGCATTTTAACAATATACATGTAAATTTTACGTAAATTTTTTGAAAAGTCGGAATTTTACCTGAAATTTGTTAAAACTAGTTATGGTTATAAAATTATCGATTTATATTGCTTTTTATACTGAATTCGAAGCACGAATCACAAGTTTTCACATTTTACATGACATTTTTTCAACTGAAATTGCCTAGAAATTTGGAGATTTTTTTTTAATTGTGTTTCAAAAACACATATTATTTATTATTTACAAAGTTAGTTAACCTTCTCCTAGTGGAAAATTGCGAAAAAAAAATCCGAAAATGTATTCCGTTTTCCGATTTAAAATCATGTTAATTATCATGACACTTTGAGAAGTTTAAAATAATGACTATCATCAACATTTTCTTAAATATAGAGCAATTCCAGCTCAAAACAGGATTTTTTTTGGTACTTTTTTCTCGACCCTCTCCGATTTCAATGAAACTTTGTAGACATGTTATCCTACGCTTATATAAGCCATTTTTGTGTATATGGAGCCAGTTACACTCGATAATGACATTTGAGAAGGGCGTAAGTGTTTTAAATATTTTTGTATTTCGTAATTTAAATATTGCTGTATCTCGAAGCCGTTGCATCGTATCAAAAAGTGGTCAAAGACAAACTTGTAGGAAATTTGACGGGCTTTCCGGAAAAAATACACTGGAAGAAAAAAACACGCCACTTTTATGAGATTTTTTGATTTTTAAGTTTAAAAGTCAAATTTGAAGGTGAGCCCACGATTTTTTTTCGTTCAAAATTTTTGTGAAAATAGCCTAAGATGTTACAAAAAGACTCACAAAAAATGCAGGATGGAGCAACTCACCTAAAAAAATACAAAAATCATTTACTGAAACTGTTTTTTTTTAAGTGCTCTAAACGTCAAAATTTTCAAAAGCCGATAGTGGGAATCGATTCCCCAGACAATTTTACATAAAAGTCTCCATATTGACCATTGTCCTAAGTCCAATCCTTGTGAAGTTACAGCGGTTTTAAAAATAAAAATGTTGAAAAAATAGGTTTTTTGATGGTTTTTGGCAATTTCTATATGACAGACTTGATTTTTCAGTCTCGAAAATATTTTTACCGGAAAGCTCGTCCAATTTCCCATAAGTTTGTCTTTGACCACATTTCAATTGGATGTATGGGCTTACAGATATAAGCTAATTTACTATCCAGGTTACTATACTACACTGAAAAAATATTATGTTTTCAGTTATGAGCAATGTAATTAGCTTATATCTGTAAGCCCATACATCCAATTGAAATGTGGTCAAAGACAAACTTATGGGAAATTGGACGAGCCTTCCGGTAAAAAATTTGAGCAAATTTGAGATGTTAAATAAAATATTGCGATGTTTTGATTAGGTTTTTGAAAAATCGAAAAAATAATAAACATTGTCCAACATTATTGCTTATCACTGAAAAAAAAATATTTTCAAATTGCTTTAAAGATTCTGAACAATTTTCTTTATTTAACATTGTCGATCTGGTCGTTGGTATATATGGCTTTTCAAAGAATGGAAATTAAGAAAAACACATACACTCTTTTTCTATCTACTGGTGATTTGGTTTCAGTGTTAAAAAATGAAACCTTTGTCTTGTCTCCTTGAATGTTTTGACACGCCCTCATAATCACGGCCAATACTTCTAAAATGCGAAATATTATGTTTTTAGATGTAAAGAAGTTTGTATGAAAACCTGTACAGTAGGGTGGGTACGGATTTTGAACAGTTCTCAGATCAAGTTCTGGTGTGGTTCCCCTTGTTGGGCATACCCATAGGGACTCTCACGCCAAATTTCAGCTCATTTGGTTGAAAACTGGCTTGTCTCAAGCGAGTTCAAGTTTACATGGGATTTACTATGGGAAATTTTGAATTTTCGTTCATTCGCTCCTACAGGCCTGGGGAAAACATGTAGAAACTTCCAGGATGGCCAGAAATGAGCGGAATCGTCCGGAGAACAACTTTCCCTAAGAGACCAGGTCGATTCGTTCAACCCCCATCGAGCTCAACGGCAATACATCCGGGGTTTTCGGAACCAACGGTTTTCCCCAGAAAAGCATCAAATTTTCCTTAGCATGCTATGAATGCTTGATGAACACCGCGACGCCACATGTCAAACAGCTACCACGTGATTGTAAATTTTGCACCATAACAGTTTTTTCTTATTTGGAGGTTTAGAATACAGCTAAATAGTATCAGGGTCATCATAAATAATGATTCTATAGTTCAAAAAGTAATGAAAAGTAATTTTTTATAGGTAATGCCCCTGTAGATTCTGTGAAATGTGATCCGTACTCAGAATCCTTTCTGCGGTAAACACAACGCAGAAGGGCAGGCCACTTTAATTTTTGTAATACATTTTCGGGTGCTCTCGGACGTACTGCAATTATGTATAATGACAAGAAAAGTGCTTGGGGCGTAATCTTATCACAAGACTTTCCAGCATGCTTTCATCGGACTGGCTGCGCTTGTGTTAGAATAGAGATTGGATTAAATTATAAAGATAGAAAAGATAGATTATCTATTCTAGACTGTTGTGAGAAACCAACTATGCAAATGGCTTTTTAGGACTTAACAAGTAATCGATGACAAAGTTTGAGCCAAATTTTAAAAAAATACAATGAAATGTCGATTTGCGAAAACATACAGAATCGAACACACACACACACACACACACACACACACACACACACACACACACACACATACACACACACAGTATCCTATTAATGGTGATACAATGCTAATTTTTTTGCATTCGCATGGAGATGGTGATCTTAGCGGGTTGCAGACTGGATTTCGTCATGTATGTGTGATGATAATTATCCAGCCCAGGTTGCTTAGAAATTGATTAGAGAGAATTAAAACCAATTCTACCAGAACAGGACAGGTAGCACCATGAGAGCCATCCATTGCCGGCCGCTCCCATCTCCACAATTCACCGGGAGAGGAATAAGGATTAGGAGCACGGGAAGTGTTGATGCTGGATTTACTTAGAAAAAGGTAGCGAAACCGCAGGCTCTTTTTCCCAACCAATGGTGATATAATGCTAATTTTGTACTGTTGTATTACGTTGTTTATTACCATGCCATAGTTTCGTAGTTTATGGACACTCCCTACAAACGTCATTCATTCACGCGCGCTTTCTCTTTCTTTCTCACTTTTCATTGATTCTGTATCCGAGTGCCGAGCAGTACTGTCAATAAACGTTAGTTTGTAAAGTTAATCAAACTTGTTTTAATTGACTACCAAATAAAACATGTACCGTAAAACGGGGTGACTTTGATAGCGATTTTTCCGCAAAATGAAGAGTACAATTAAAATACGTAAGGAATGGTTTAGAAACATACTGACCGTGGTAGAGAAGTGTTCAAAGTATCTCAAGAAGAACTATTCATAAAATTTTAACAAGTTTAAATAGTTAGTTAACTATAGTTAAGAAAATGTTGATGAAAGTCATTATTTTAAACTTCTCAAAGTGTCATGATTTTCTCAATGAACATGATTTTGAATCAGAAAACGGAATGCATTTTCGGATTCTTTCGACAATTTTCCACTAGGAGAAGGTTAAATAAATTTGTAAATAATAAATAATATGTGTTTTTGAAACACCATTTAAAAAAATCTCCAAATTTATAAGCAAAAACGAAACTATTGGCACAATTTATAAGCAATTTCAGTTAAATAAATTTCATTTAAAATGTGAAAACTTGTGATTCGTGCTTCAAATTCTGTAAAAAATGCACAATAAATCGATAATTTTATAAACAAACCCAGTTTTAACAAATTTTAGGCGAAATTTCGACTTTTTAACAATTTTACCTTAAATTTATATGTATTTTGCTTAAAAGCTTATACACTTAGTTAACTAAATATAAACATTGTTTTTTTTTTTCTTAAAAACTATATCAGCTACTTTAGTGATGGTACATTTAGGGTACAAATAAAGTTTGAAAATCTTAAATAAGATTTTAACAAGAAAAACTATGACTATCAAAGTCACCCCGGAATTAAAACTAAGAATTTTTAACGTAACTATTTTTTTTAAACATTATTGAAAAAACTTTTATTCCGAAATAGTGCATGGACTTTGTGTAGTCTACCCCAGTACATGTTTTAAAAATAACAATCTTGAGAAAAACCTTACCTGTTGGAAAATATGCTAAAAACTAATTGAAATCCTATCAAAGTCACCCCGGTTTACGGTACGTTTAGTGCTTGTGGTTAATTCGTAGCGTTATTTATAAATTTGAATTTTGTTTTGTTTCTACCCTTCTACTTGATACGTAATAAGAAACTTACTGAAATTTTCTACAATGTTGACATTATGGGGGAAGCCCAAACAAGCAACTCATTCTACTAAGTCTGCTGATAACAAAGCTAATTATATCCAACAGGGAATGATTTAGTAGTGATTTCTTTTTTATCTAACTTCTAGCGAAAACTGCATAAAATTATTCTGAATTTCGTTTAGTTCATTATTCAAGCCAACAGTCTTGTGCTAGTCGCCTTCCGACGCAGATGTAATGAAAGCAGAGTTATTAGAAGAGCATAGTGAAAGTGGCCAAGAGTTTCGAAAAATCATTTACAATCAAAGCATGGACTCAATCATAATGGAGGAAGGCTACACCAAGCTTGGCAACGCCAAAGTCAAGGATTGCTGCCTGTTGACGACAGTATGGCTGGTGCTGAAAATTTTGGTGATTTTGTTCGTGATACTGCTGATTGGGTTTTTCATCCACCGCCATGCCATTGGCCCTCTGCAGGCTGGATCGAGCAACTCGACCGGAGGGAATGCAACGTTCAGCGCAACCAGTAGTGGAGGGTGACCAGCCAAAAATCGATTAGAATTTATTTAAGGGTGAAATAAAGTTAGCTTATTGGTCAAAAATCTAATTTAACACATTTTTTTATAACTAATTGAAACAATTTCTTTGAGCAAAACTTTTTCTTTAGTATACTATTGGACACTCAATTCAGATTTTATTAGAAATTATTCACTGTTATCACCACCGCTCACTTCCTCGCTCTCACGACTAACAGCTTCAAACGACCACTTTCCGTCGGTGAAATGAATCCGGAACCCGCTGAAGCCCTGAGAACTCCAGCTCCAGACCTCTTCTGTGCTTCCTTCCGTCGTTTGCTGCTGCCCCTCCTTCACCGCTTTCGACTCATTCAGGCCAGACTCGGCAGAGTCCGAACTCTGCTCATCTTTCGAATCCGGCTCTTCATGACTCTCCTCCCGACTAACGGCCTCAAACTTCCACTCCCCGTTGTCGAACCGAATCCGGAACCCGTCGTGACCTTCGTGCGTACTCCAGCTCCAGATCTCCTCCGTGCTGGCTTCCACCGAGGGTAGCTCCGGAATCTCCACGTGCTTTGCATTGTTTGCCTCCTGCAGCCCACGAACAGCGGCAAAAGCTTCGACCAGAACTAATCCCGCAAACTCCTTTAGCAGGTCACTCGAAGCTTCCGTAATCGAGAGCAGTGTTCCGTTGTCCTGGTTCACGTTGACCGACAGCCCGTGCTCGTCCAGGTTGACCTCGAAAAACGCAACTTCCTGAACGTCAACTTCACCGTGATCCCCGCTACTGCTTGATTCCACCAAAACTGTACTCGTAGAAATATCCTGAACCGCTTTCTCCGTCACGTGCCGCTGCTCCTCCTCCCAGTAGTACCGCTGGAACCAAATTGACGCAAAAGCTGACCCGAGCATCAGCAAGACCAGCAGCACCGCTCCCAGGACCAACTTGGAGCAAGCCCAGCGGGACTGGTTCAGCTGGCCACCCTCCAGATCGTACTGAACCTTCATGATCGGTGATGGCTTGGACGCGGAGTTGACGCAACTAATGGCCGCACCGCAGCGATAACGGTCACTTTTATATTATTGGGAATCTAATCTCGCGGAGAAAGGTCCAAGGATCGGATCTTGGAAAGCGCGCGCTGATGACCGTGACAGTCGCCCATCAACAGGCTATTGTTGAGACTGGTTGGTTGTTCATGAAGTGTGTGATTAGATGATGTGTGAGAGGCAAATGATCGATTTGAACTGATAGAAGGATGCTTCAGGACGTTGAGCTTTGCTGCAAGGTAAGCATTAAGCGTGTTGGACACGTTCTACGTTCTTGTTTCCTTTAGTTTAGTTTAGACTCGATTATCCGAAGTTTAGATTATCCGATGTTCGATTATCCGAAGGTTTAAATAGGACTTCGGATAATCAAATCACGAACAAAAAAAGGTTTTTTGTTTTTTTTTTGTTTTTCTTATTTTAAACATCGAATTCGAGTTCATCGAGTTGAATAGTTGATTGCCTATTTAATAATAAATGATTTTTTGACAAAGAACTTTGTCCTAAGATTTCTATACGTGGTGTCAATCCAAAATTTTCGCGAAGCGAAAACGTTACGTGACGAATTCCCCTCTCGGCAAATTTCCCCTCTCTTTGGTGCACGCTGGTTGGATGAACAAACGTTTCCCAATCAGTCAATCGAGAGACGTGAGATTGATGTATCTAAAATCACCCCCACTCCACCTCATAATTTTCGGATCGTCGACGAGCCAACAAAACTCGGCTCGGTCGGTCCCGAAAATTCATTCTATTGCTGGACGTCGACGAGAACACATCAGAAGCAGATGGCCTGGTGGCCCGGTAGCAGACGGCCTGGAGGTCCGGGAGCAGATGGCTTGGAGGCAAGGACCAGCTAAGACATGCCAGTCACGGGAGTCGATCATTCGAACTGGCCACCACCTGGACTTTAGTGGACGGAGGCCCCGCGGATGTTCCGATGGGGGGACATTTGCCGGACCGTACGAGTTGGGGCAATATGGGTATCAAACTTTATGGTTTTTGATACTGGACATGAAATTTGACATTTCGGCAGTAGTGGCCACAATCTGGAGTGGCCGAAGGCCCCGCGGATGTTCCGATGGGGGGACATTTGCCGGACCGTTAGAGTTGGGGCAATATGGGTATCAAACTTTATGGTTTTTGATACTTGACATGAAATTTTACATTTTGGCAGTAGTGGCCACAATCCGGAGTGGCCGGAGGCCCCGCGGATGTTCCCATGGGGGGACATTTACCGAACCGTAAAAGTTGGGGCAATATGGGTATCAAACTTTATGGTTTTTGATATTTGACATGAAATTTTACATTTCGGCAGTAGTGGCCACAATCCGGAGTGGCCGGAGGCCCCGCGGATGTTCCGATGGGGGGATATTTGCCGAACCGTAAGAGTTGGGGCAATATGGGTATCAAACTTCATGATTTTTTATACTGGACATAAAAAGTTGCATTTGGCCATTATCTGAAGTTAAGCAGTTAAAATATATTGCTTATTAGGCAGGAAGTAATAAATAGATTACTGCGATGCAAATTTTTTTATGCCACTGCGAAAATCTGTTTCTAAAAATTTAGAATAACTATCTCGTAATCAATTAGAGCCCTGTAAAGGGCAGTTTTAATGTCTGCTGTTCAAATTTCCTTTACTGCCGCTGAAGGAAAGTCAATTGATTTCACTTCGATTTCTATTTCAGCTCTAATTGCAATTTCCGTCCTCTTAGTTCGATAGGACGGTAATTATAATGGGGAAATTTGGACCGGACATTCTAATCGAAAATTTCAACAATCATCTTGCAAAGTTCTTTGTCATACTGGTCATGTGTAACATAACCACCTGCACCTTTTTTTTCAATATTTCGACACCGCCATCTTGGATTTAACAATTATAAATCACATTAGCGTAGTTTAGGGGTCATACTTAAGCTCGACAATCAAAAATTAGACAGCGAATTTTTTTTGTGATTCGAATATGTAAAGTTTCGATTATCCGAAGTGAAATTTTTCCGAGGCTTTCGGATAATCGAGTCTGGCCTGTATTTCAGAATCTGCATGAAAACTGCCTTCATGCATTTTTTTGCGAGTTGGCGGTATGACAATTTTGTCCGTTACCGACATTACCAACGGCTGTTTTATTTGAAACGCACAAAACAAATCTTAATGTATTATTTTCAGATATCTCAATAGGGACGTGGCGTTACATCGTGCTGCCACCTGGTTTTTTTAAGCGCAAGAGTGTAAAAGTGCTAAGTCATCGTCTAAAAATAGACGGCGTCCTATCTCGCCCAGCAAAATGAAGTCGATAAAGTAGTCGGTTTCGATGAGCAAAAGTGGAAAATGTGGTCTAAAAATAGCGACGCCATCCCCCTATTATTATTAATGCACTTCCAAAGAACTTTATGAGTCATATCTGAGAAAGATATCCATAACCAAGAAGATACCATTAATCAAGGGATATTTTTTTGCCATTGACGATTTACCGATTTTGAGACAAAATCCGAGCCTTTCCAGATACTCGCAAACTCTTTAAGTTCAGGTTCTACACAGTGTAATGTTTTTTTAATTTGCAAGGAAATGAAATTTTCTTTCAAATAAGTCAAAACTCAGATTCAGTTAACATATCTATTGTTTTATAGATAAAGAATAATATTCCACATCCACTTTTTATTTCAATTCTCATCCTCATCACTGTCATCGTCATCGCTGATCGAAGCATCCTCCATCGCTTCCGTGGGAGGTTCAATGTTCATCCGTTCCCCCGAGGCTACGGGCACGTAGCTGGGATCAAACCGAGCCTTGAACACGTTCGTAACTGAAACAAAAGCAATAACAGATTAATAACCTACTTTTTCAATTAATTTGATTTAAATCTTCAAACTCACCAACATCATTATCCAACACGTTCACCACGCTAAAGTTCTTCGTCTTCAGGTCCCCTCCCATGGCCAGCATGAACGGATTCTCCGGGCACTCGTCCAAGCACTGGATCACTCCCATCTTGGGGTTCTTCTTGTACACCAGCTTGGCGTCCTCCTCGTCAATGTCCCACAACTTGAGCGTTCCATCGGCGGAAGCCGTCGCAAGCATTCCCCGAACCTTCGAACTCAACACCAGTCCGGTGATCTCCTTCTCGTGAACCTCCTTCGACCAGAGCGTCTCGCCCGGTCGTCTCACGTCACAGTAGTGAATGCGTCCCTCGTTCGTGCTGGCCACAAAGTGGAACTCGCTGTGATGGTTCCAGCAGACCCGCTCCACCTCACCACCCACCGCCCACGACAGGAAACTCGCCGAATCGTTCGTCGTGGTTCGACAGTCGAACACCTTCACCATGCCGTCGCAACTTCCCACCAGCAGCCCCTCCGCTCGCGTCGGGTGGAACGCCAGCGTTTGAACCTTCTCGCCAAACTCCTTGATGATCGTGTGTGGCGTGCCGTCCTCCATGTCCCACAGGATGACGGACTGATCGACGGAACCACTGGCTAGGATGTGACTGAAAGAGAATAGTTTCGTCAATACCGCAAAACCTCGACTTCACAGAGTCAATTCCTACTCCAAGTGCTTGTTCCACGACAGGTCCAGCACGGCGTCTGAATGACCAATCTTGGGTTTGTTCTTCTTGGTGCTGCCCTTCGAGCCCAACTTGCAAACGGGTTCCAGCGAGTCCTGGATGTCCAGATCCCACAGCGTGATTACGGGGTCCATGCAGCCGATGGCGCAGATGTTGCCCGGTTTGTCACTGCCCGGGTCGAAGCTGAGCCACTCGATGCAGAGGGGCGGCGACGGGAGCAGGAAGTCGTGGTGCACGTACAGGCTGCCCTCGTCGTCGTTGAACACTGTGGGAAAGGGAATCGAGATTGAGATGTTTTTAAAAGCGTCATCGGGGTTACATTGGGTCTGGGGGGTAAAACCCACTCGATTTTAAGTTTTTGTTTAGATTGTGGACGCGTAAGTATTTTTTACATTTTATTGTCCTTTAAAGCTGAAATTGAACCAAATATATTTACGGTGCTCAAAACACCGTTTTCAAGGCTGTTGAAAAGATTTACCTCGACTGGTGTGACATCTGGGTAGGCCAATCGAACATTCGACACCATCAACGGGCGTACGGTTTCACGGGTACAAATATTCTCATGGACAACCCGGATCTCGCTGGATGTGTGAAGGTAAGTTTTAAGCTTTACATTTTTTTATTCAAATTATAATACAAAATTTTACACGTTCCGAACGATTTCAAAAATTTTGAAGAAAAGTGTCTGTAAATGGATTCAACAAAACCTCCCAGGAACATCTAAAATCCACATATTGCGATTCCACGTCCTACAGTTTTGCGAGGAAACAGGTCACAGCCTCGGTATCTACAACGAACAGGCCAGCGAAAGTGTCCACAGTGACTACGACGTTACCTGGGACAGATACAAAGCTGTTAAAACATCAAGCGTGTATCAGGAAAATGTTTTCCATGCAGTTGTTGATTACAACAGCGACCATCTACTGTTAACTATCGGCTCTAAACAAATAAACTTGTCATTGAATTCGATATATTGATTTTCTTCGAAAAATACGAAAATAACATTTTAAAATGGCTGTAACTCAGAATCTACATCAGCAAACCTCCCGAAACTTGGCCCAGAAATACTTAACAGTCATCAGAAGCAAATTGCATAATTATCTCGAGTTGGTTATTCTTTAAAATATCAAAATTGTAAGGCAATTGTAGACTTTCTTAGAAAAAAATGGATATAACATCTTCAATGGGCTGTATCTCGAAAACTACATCAGCGAATGTTTTAATTTTTTGCGCAGAGATGCGCTATGGTGTAAGGAATCGATAGACCCCCAGTCATAAATGGTTAAAGTAGAGGGTTTTCCCAGGTCCAAGGATTTAAGCATAGTCTTCTTGTCTAAACAGTCACTATGATCTGCAAATGATTTTTTGAAAAGTGGTGAAATCATATTTCAAAACGTTTCAATTATCCGTTCAAACTGGAATGATGGTGAGAACAAGAAATGAAACCTCGCTTTATTTGATCGGATCATCCAGGTTGGAGCCGTTAAATAACCTGCAGAAGCTCTCCACCATGCGTGAAACGCTACTGCGTTTTGCATGTTTGGCAGAAGAGCGAAGAAACGTGAACCAGGCTCTCCTGGTGACAACTAAGCTGTTGGAGATATGGCGGTGGTCTTTAATTCAAAACGGAAAAACAACAGAACATAGAAACTGAAAGAAAAAATCATTGTTGGATATTTCCTGTTCAAAAGTAGAAGAGATCTTTTGATTAATTTTTTTTTTGCATGACCAGAGGACCGAGCGCAGATTGAACCTGATTTCGATAAATGTCCCAGTTTTGAAGAGCTGTATTGAACTTTGTAGTGTCCAGATTAAATAAACACTAATAATTAACCGTGTTCGGTAAAACCGATCGGAAATTATTGGAAAGAATCGTTGTAAAAAATAAAAATAAATTTCAATAAAGATAATATTCAGTCGAATCTAGCCATCTGCATGGTAGGATCCAAAATCAGCTTACAACTTTATATCCGATCATTTTAAATATTAAATATATTATTAAATATATTCCCTTATCTTAACTTAAAAAAAAACAAAAAGTTAACGCAAGTAAGGGAAGAGTATCTAACTCCATCGTGCCTCTAATGTTGCCATATCAGCACTTTGACATTCAATCACAGCTCATAAAAAGCGTTTTCAGCTGAAATCGAGTGATAAATAGCTCAATAGGAAGTGAGCAAGAAGTTTCTACAAAAAAAAGCAAGTTTCTATCAACAGTCCAAATAAGTTGTTCAGATAGTGAAAATCAGCGAATTTTCCAAACAGACGAGAATTTCCCCTTTTTTAGAAATTTGCCTAAATTAGCAGAAATTTGTAGGACCCAAATTCACCCTCAGAGCCAATGTCACTTCTATTGACAGGACACGATAACACGACACCTTTTGAAAAATTCTGGATTGACACCGCAGATAGAGCTCTTAGGACAAAGTTCCTTGTCAAAAAATGTGAAATTAACATCTAAACTTACCGTAAACTTCCATCGAAGCGCTGTCATTTTGGACGTGTCCAACCAAAATCAGATTATCCGTTGGCTTGATGATTTCATCCTCCGCCTCGGAATCGTCTTCGTCCTGAATGTTTTCCGCCGGGTCAACAACGGCCACCGAAGCCAATCGGACTACGGGTTCTCCAGCTAAAAGTTAATTCAAAATGTATTTTAAGTCTTTTACAACCAAATATTTTCTAGACATACACTCTTGCTCATAATTCTCAAACCCAAACTCATCCCCCGCGGAGCGATTTCCGGAGGTTCCAGCCTGGTCCTGGGCCCGACTAGCCAACCGAGCGGCAGAATCTTCATTTTCCTCATCCTCGGAGCTGTCAATACCGTTGGCGCCGTCCCTGCAGAAAAGTTATCGGTAATGATTTTTCTCTTTCAAATTTACGTATTTTAAAAGTGAAATTTATGTATTTTTTTGTAAAACTGATACTCAGTCAGTTCAATTAAAATTCTTGAATTCTGTTTCAAACGCAACAACCGGTTCGAACACAACTTACTCTTCCAGGTCATCACGGGTTTCGTTGATAATTCTTGCCAGTTCCGCTGGAGTCAGAGTTACCTAAAGAAAATCGTTTAAATTTTATTTTATTAAACTACTAAAAATCAGATTCATTTAACATAAACCAAGAAGAGATTTTCAAGGCGTTCACGTACTTTGTCAGGGTTGGCTTTGGCCACACCCCGTTTGATGAACAGCAAGCTCGGAACGAAGTTAACGTTGGGGACCTCGTCTTCCTGGTCGGAATCCATGCTTTCTAGCAATCAATCTGATAAAAATGCACAAGAAATTCAACTTTATTGATAACTTTTTTGAGAGCCCCCTCACTGCACGTGTTTCGCTAAACGCGGCTGGTGTGTTTTTGAATGAATTTGAAAGAACTGTCAAAGCACGTGTTTGTTTACCAGCTGCCCGCTGCTGAAAACAGACGTTTAGGAAACGTTAGCACGAGGTTCGTTTCCAATTGCGAGCGTCAGCAATGGGGCTGTTAATGATAGCCATTTTTACTTTTACAGTCTAGTCTTGATTAAAAATGTGGAGTTTTTTTAAGAAGTCCAACAAATCAAATAAATATTGTATTGCTTTTTGGGTGTTTATACTATTTCAAAAACACACAGAAAGCAAAAAATGAAAATTTGGTTTAAACCAGAACTAAACATAAAATATTGCGCGTATTCCCGGAAAATACACGCGGCATATCAGCCTCGAAACGACGCACCGCACTTTCGGCAAATGCTCGCTGTCAAATCCCATACTGCGCGTTTTGTTTTTGTTGATCTTCTTTTTCGAATCGCTTGCCATTGTTGCCAGGTATGTTTTTTATTGCACTAAAAGTGCAGAAAATCGCTGGCAACAATGTCTATGGCACATTCTGAAATGCCGCGCGGCGTGTACCTTTGAAAGAAACGGACAATATTACTTAAGATAATCGAAGTTTTGGATAATCGAATCACGAAAAACATATTTTTTTATTGTCTTATTTCGGGTCGTTGAGCAAATTTTAAGGCAAAGATGACGGCCAAAGTGAATAAATAATGAGAAAAAGCATTTGGAAATGTAACAGGCAATCAATTACTCAAACTTCTATTCTCTAATTTTTGGGAAAGATCCACAGTGCCAAAGAATTTCCATGTTCCGATTTCCCCAAAACTGTATTTTTTTCGTATCAGAGCAAAAGTTCCTTCAGTGCCTTTACCATGCTACAACTACAACTACACTTTACCATGCTAATAACATTTATTTCAGATTTCCAATAAATTGAATGAACTACAAAGCATTTAAGAGTGATGATCGATTTTCCATAAACGAACGACTAAAGTTATTATTAATTTATCATCATTATTATATTATAATTCTCTCACAAAACTAGCTATTTGTAAAACACATACCACCTTGGATACCACTCGATAATCATATAAATAAATTAATAAATAAAATATTTGAAATATGTGAAATATTTTCATTTATGATCGAGATCTAATTTTGCATTACTCTGTAAACTGATACTTCTCCTTCTCGACGGTCCCTTTTTTATTGGAAACAGAAAGTGTTTTTCAATGCAAACAACTAAAAACATTCAAAATTTTATAAATGTCTTTGCAGACCGAGTCACGTAGCCTAGTGGTAACGCTTCCACCTCGTAAGCGGTAGATCGGGGTTCAAATCCCGGCTCGGACCAACACAACTGGTGATCGTTTCTCTTCTAGATTCGATTGCTTAGTAAAGGGAAGGTAGTGTATCGTCACAAGCTGGACCTTATCAACGACACCTTAGGAAGGCGACCTATGGAATGTTAACATTAAACTTAACATGTTAACATTAGTTGAGTTAAAAACTGCCACTGAATCCGTTTGTAAATGCCGGCCCCGATACTCTTCAAGGGTGTTCCCCTCAGGAACTGGGAAAGATTTACTTTTGCAAATATATAATAAACGGAAAATAAGAGGTACGAAAACCCATATTTAATCAGAAAAAAAAAATTAAATTTAAAAAGATGTTGAATTTTATTTTTTTACATTGACAGTCACATTATTAGTTGATTAGGCAATCTAAGTGTTCTTGTTTTCCTGTTTTTTATCCTTTTATCACAGACTGTCTGTGCTTTTATAGTCAGATCTCAGCGACTAGAGGACTTCATAACAAAATTCAAAAAAGCAAAATGTAGGGAATATTCGCAGTTTTTGAAATGCTTTGTTCAAAGATAAGCTATCATGGGCACAATTTAAAAAAAAAAATGCGGCCTTTTCAAAAAAGTTACCTAAATATGTTTATAAGTTAAAATCGGTGAACTTTATAAAAAAAATCACTTAAAACTTTCGACTGCAAATTTAACTTTATATTAGTTAATTTTGTTTCCCCTTTTCTGATTTTTAATCACTCCTTTAAAAAAAATCATTTTTAAAACCAATTTTAGTGACAAAAAGTGATTTTAAAACCAATATTTGTTTTCTCGTGTATCATTTTTTTGTGTGTAGCCCTCATCCATCCTAGTCACGAAATATTCTAGCATAGCTGAATCCTGCTAGAACGGTGGAACTTTTTTGTTAAAATGCTGTAAGAATTTCCAGCTCTGTGAGAACTCTACTAGTATCCTGCTAGAACGTCTTGACTTGGCATCCTTACATCTTTACCCAATCAATCAAACAGAAAATCTCTTCAAAAGACCATACCATTACAAAATAGACAATTGACGAATTTGTATGGAAAACTATATGGTCCGAAACTTTAAACACGAACAAAAGCTGCGAACCGAAAATTAGCAGTGACGTTTTGGAATTTTGAACTTTTTTGCGCAAAAAAAAAATAGTTAATACTTAGATATTTTGGAAACTCCCCCTCGTCTTTTGTCGGAGTCGAGGAACAAAAACTTCAAAAAATATTTGCAACGGCCTAATAGGTTATACAAAATTTTACATATTTCGTTTGATCTGATAAATAATTGGCTGCTACAAATTTTATTTTAAGTTTTTGTCACCCCCACCCCTTTCAAAGTCGGTCTGAAAAATCAGGGGGCAAAAAATATGTTTTCAAAAAATTTACAAATTTCAATGAAAATTTATATGCAATTAGCTGAAATCAATTCTAAATGCATTCCCCTGCGCATATAAACATATTTTTTCTCTAATTATTTCGTTTTCGTCAAACTATACATTTTTAAAAAACTAATCATTGCAAAACAACTGAACTAGTGTAAAATGCATTTGAAAGCATTTTTTCATGAGTTCGTTTCGTTATCCCACTTTTTAATTCCATTTATTGAGCTTCTCAAAAGTTTAACATATTTGTATGTGAGATAAAGCATACTATTAACATTTGCAATTTAAATACATATTTTTTGCAAATTTGTCATTGGAGATTGCCTTGGTCCAAAGATGGTCGTATCCAATTTCTCCAAATCTATGGAAGAAAATAAAGAAAATTACATGCAGTAAATCCTCAAACAACCTCCACATAACCATCTTGACAAACTTCCAGCACCGGGAACACTAACGCTAACGCCTCCCATCAGCACGCAGCCAGTCTCCGTACACGCATCTCACACACATCACAACCACCCACCACCCACAGAACAACATCACACAACCACGATTCACAACCCGCGCGTATTCATTCAACCTGTATTTCTTTTGTATTGGTTCCATCCGGCCATGGTACAGGCGAGATTTCCGAGCGCCCGAAGTCAGAGCGCGGCCGACGTTAGTGCGAGTTTTGCCGTCGTCGGTGCTGTTTGTCTCTGGTCCGCTGCCTGTCGCCAGTTCGCCGTGTCTGTCCGATGTCTGCCTGGGTTCTGGCCCGACACACAATAGCAACACCGTGAGCGTTTTTTCGGTTTTTTTGTTGTTTTTGCGCGATCGCCGCGTGAGTGAGGGTGTGATTTGTTGGTATTGTTTTTTTTCTCGGGGTGTTTGGAACAATAGGCTAGTTGTGTGTGCAATTTTGGGCGAGTGCGTGGGTGGTGAGACACATATCACACAGTGTAAAGGCCCCTTGTTACTGGTGTGGTGCGGAGGGAGTGGAAACGATAGTGAGTGCGAGCGAGTGAAGAGTATTGTTTTCTCACTTTTGAATAAGGGAGAAGTAGCAAAAGCTCGGATTTGGGAAGATTTGCTGAGGAAAAGGAAGGAATTTGGTTTAGTTCATCGCTAGTAGGCGCTGAACAAAGTCTGCTAATCGCAAAAAAGGCGTATCGCTGGCCGTAAGACACACTGTTCCTGGAAACACCGAAACAAGGGAATCCTTACACACAATCAACACTTTATAACCGAGATTACATCGGTTTTTGCGCGACACTGTGTGCGTGTGTTGGTGCTAACGAGCGAAAGCGAGACAGCGAGACACTGTGCGTCCTGCTCCATCCAGAAGTAAGTGTTCTTTGCTAATCATCGTCATCGTCGTTATGCGAGAGGGCTTTTCCCAAATATGTCCAGCTGTTGCTTTCTCCCTCTGGCTCCCTTTTCGCGCGGAACGGACAAGCTGAGACCAAACGTCAAACTTAGCCATCGCTAGAGCAACTTGTTATCGCCAATTCATGGGGAAAATCGCAGCGAACGCGATTGTATCGACGACTTCTTGGATGATTGGAATCGTCGTCGTTCGTGTCATCGAATCGTAGTCGTCGTCGACGACGACGATTAATCAACTCACCAACACACATCCAAGCGATGTAACAAAACACTGCGTGTCCCTTCACGCACACTCCCAAAACCCGGGGTTGCGCTCCCATCGCCGTCGCCGCCATACCATTACTGCTGCAGCTTGTGTGCGCTGGTATTGGTGGCCAAAAGCCGCAAGCAACAAGAAAAACAACAAACTGACGGACTCTGGGTTGAAAGAAAGGAAACTCGAGCTTGGAACGTCGTCGTCGTCGTCGTCGTCATAGAGAATAAGCGGAAAAAACAACAACAAAACGCATCGGGGAGAATTTGTGATTGACGGATGAGGGTTTGGGCGCTGACAAATCAAGACGGTTGCGTGACCCCGGGGCGTCCAACGGGATCGACGCGAGGTCGCTGTGAAAACTGTTAATGGGGGAATTTTGAGTGTTGTTATTCAAGGTTGATGAGGAAAGCCTCAAATGTTGTCTTAAAATTAGCAAAATGTCAGTGCAAGTGATTACTCTGAACAAACTGAATTTCGACAAGGTGGTGAAGGAGTTGAAGTTGCTAAACTTGTGCTAAACTTCAAATTCTTCACATTTGCTCCTGCAGAGAGAAGGTCCTAGTAAAGATCGTCTTCCAGGGATATCAAGACTGTCCGATCTCCAACCACTGAACGGATTCTTCATGACGTGGCGATTCTACACGAAAAATCCGCAGCCCGAACCCACCACTGTCAAAAAAGTAGGCTCCAGAAACTGCAATCTCCCACCCCGGTGCGTAATGTGCGTTGCAACCCATACGGAAAGGTGCAGTCTTCGCGGAAAGACCAGCTGGGAGAAACCGCCCAGCAGCACAAAGCGCACGTCAAGTGCGTCAACTGTGGTGAAAACCACACAGCGAATTAACGCGACTGTCGCGCTGTCCGTTAACTTAGCGTAGATTGTCAAATATTTTAAATCTTACGTCAAGTCTCTATCAATCTCTATCTTGGATTCAAATTCCTGGGTTAAGTACAATTTTCTGTGATTATAAATAGTCCAGAAAAGTTAATTTCCAATCAATTGATCATGTTTGAATGAATAACCTGGTACTTGAAATTTCAATATCTACTTTTTGATCAAAATACAGTTTCTAGGTCACCAATCAAACCCTTACAACGATCAAATTTCCACCTAAAATGTCCAGTTAATGCCCAACCTAATTAACCAATTTAACCCAGTCTGCAAACTGGCCAGAAAAGTCTCGTTTAAAGCCTATCAGCGCGTTTCCACTGCTCAATTTACCGCGAACAAAAAAGAAGAAACCTCCCCACACAAAAAAGAAAAGAAAGCAAACCCAAGACACACAGCCCACACAGAGTGGGCTTTTCTTCCACGAAAGTGAAAATCAATTTCGCAACCCAAATCTCGGGAATAGACCGGGCGAAAATCGGAGACCAATTTCCACACCTCACACCGCCGACGTCCAGGGTTGAGCAATCATCCAGAAAGTGCGAGTGCAGCAGGCCCGGTAAATCGCCTGGTAAATCATCTTTCAATCAAAAAAAGCAAAACCACAATACATGCGTCGTTATTTGTGAGCGTGTGTTGGTTTGAGGCTTTGGCTCTGGTATTGGTGGCTCTGGTCGAGGTAGGCCAGGCAGCAGCAACGAAGAAGTCCATCAAAAGAAAAGCAACACAATTTGCTGTTGTTGTTTCTTTTGTTGTTGTTGTTGTTTTGGTAAGGTTTGCCACCCTCGCACGGGCAAACTTCGTTGACGTGTGCGATCGTTGCTGTCATTTTAGGGTTCGCCAACACTGCTGTTGGTGGAGAGAAAAGTTATGCGAAGCTGTAGAAAAACATATCGGTTCAATACAATGCAAATATGTTTTGTTTGCTGGAGGTTTACAAACATGTTATTTAAATGTAAACAAGTAGTGATCCAACGTCAAAACTGAAGTTATTTTGGGTTTAAATTTTATGGAAAACTTCAAACACAAATGTGATTATTTTCTTTTAAATTTTTTTACAGTTTTTTGGTTCATTTTTGGAAATCAGAAACAACTTTATGAGTTTACAGTAATTATGTGAAATATTGAAGTTATATTACAGACAAAATTCACTTTTTGGTCATTTTTATCCAATATTTAAAATTTACAAAATAAGGTTTGCAATACAATCCAGACTCGATTATCCAGAAGCAATTGAAATTTTTACTTCGGATGACCGAATCTTCGGATAAATTGAATCACAAAAAACATTGTTTTGGGTTGGTTTATTTTTGTTTTCGATCTTAAGTATGACCCTTAAACTACGCTTAAGTGATTTAGAATTTTTGAATCCAAGATGGCGACCAGAATGGCTGCGATGTAATTTTGAAAAAAAAAGAATTTTGTAAATGAACTTTTCAAATTTGACTAAAATCACAGAGGACAGATGTACATCTAGGCTCCAATTTGTGTGTATACACTGTTGCACTAAAAATATGCGTTGCATACAATCTTGCATCAAAGAAATAAGAGTGTTCAGGATACGCTTGGCGGCGCCACCGTCGCGGCTGAGAATACTTAAATTAACAATGAAAAAGGCTCAATAATTTCGAAAGAAAATAAATGTTAACCTGGTTTAAATATATATGACCGAGCCACGTAGCCTAGTGGTAACGCTTCCGCCTCGTAAGCGGTAGATCGGGGTTCAAATCCCGGCTCGGACAAACACAACTGGTGATCTTTTCCCTTTTGGATTCGATTGCTTAGTAAAGGGAAAGTAGTGTATCGTCACAAACTGGACCTTATCACGACACCTTAGAGAGGCGACCTATGGAATGTTAACATTAACCTAAACATGTTAACATTAGTTGAGTGAAAAACTGCCACTGAATCCGCTTTGTAAATGCCGGCCCTGATACTCTTCACGGGTGTTCCCCTCCGGATCTGGGAAAGATTTACTTTTTTTTTACTGGTTTAAATATAAAATTCGCTTCTGTATGATTCCAGTTGACTAAAAATAATGCAAAAATGCATTTACATTAACGAAAACATAACAGAAAATTCATTCAAAAATGATTTTTCAAGCGACAACTTAAATAGTCCCTTTACACATGTTATGTCCGATTTCGTTTTGTTTACCTTCTTTGGCGCGTAAAACTGCAACCCTCTGATGAAGGACAGTCAGACATTGATCTGATGTCGTTCGTACGGAATGTTTCATGCAGTGATTAGATGGTCCAACGTTCTGCTACTGTAGGCCATCATGATTTTTCAAGTGGCGCTATCTAGGCGGATGGTGCACACCCTAGCTCTTTTTAACGTATTTTGGTTTGAATTTTTACAAATGTTTTTCAATGCTGTTTGTTCTGATCTCTGTGCTAAAATGGGCTCGCAGAACTCGAATTTGATGTTTAAAGTAAGAAAAGAAAAAAAAAACACGATAAAAATTGTTTTGTTCATAATTCTATTATTCGAAGTCCAATACAAATCTTAGGATAATCGAACTTCGGAAAATCGAAACTTCGTATAATTGAGTCTGGGCTGTAATTTAAGTTCACGAAATCTATGAAACCTTTTTGGAACTAGTGTTTAGCTGGAAAATGGAATTATTGGCAAAATCGGACCAACAAAAAAATGTGCAAAAGTTTAATGGTTTTTAAGCTAAAGTTAAGTAAGTCGAGCTACAAGAGCATTAAGACAATTCTAGTAACACGTCTTGGAGGCAAGTAACAATGTTATTTTTAATTAAAAAAAATGAATTTATAGAAAAAATTGCCTTGAAATGGTCATAACTTGAAACCGGTGCAAATAATTTCAGTACCTCAAAAGTACATTCCGATAGCAAATTAAATTTTAAATCCAGAAATAATCATAAAAAATCATCCATAAATTAGTATTTAAAAAAAATATCCAGGTTTTTTAAGCAAATTTGGCAAAATCGCGCAGTGGTACCAACATTAGAAAAGCAGTGTGGATGTCTTGTCATGGCACACTTTTTTTGTAATGTTGGTACCACTGCATGATTTTGACATTTCGGAGGTGCACTATTTGTAACGCCATCTTCGCTTAAAAATCTGGATAACTTGGCCGAAATGGATATTCTACAACTGAAAAACAAAACAATTCTATTTATTAAACTAAGCTATATTTTTCATTGGTTAAGTTTGTACATGCAATGGCAAGTAATTGAAAACAGATTTCCCAAATTTGTATGTCCATTGATATCCAATGATGGAAAATATTTTTTTCGCAATTCTGTCGTGAAACAACTTACTTCTTGAACGTAGAAGTATCCAACTTTTCTCTACCAAAAATTAATATTAATAAATTACTGGAGAGTATCATCATCATCTTTTTCAATATTTTTTTTTTGCAAAAAAAAAATGTAAGCAGCTCATCGTACCTCGTTGGATGATACGGTAAACCTCGGTAAACCTCTTTGGATAATACGACTCGTGCTGAAAAAAAAATACTTTTTAAACATGTTGCATAAGCTATACTATTTTGCATAAACTACTTTTTTTGGCCTAATATAAAATGATTTTAAAATATTTTGCCATCCTCACCTAGGTAGGTCCTAGGCCTACCTTAATGTATACTCGGCTCGGTTTAGGGTCCCATATATCAATTTTTCTGGAAGTTTTGATAAGTAGTTTTAAAGTTATGTATAAAAATGCGTTTTGTAAATTTTTGGATGTCGCAAAAGTGACTTTATTAAACACCAAACCCTATTATATCATATATCTCAAGCCTTACCCGACAAACTTCGTTGTGCCTTTTTTTCGTTTGTTGAAGTTTCTTGCTTTTTTGCTTATTCAGCCTCCTGTGATCAAAATTTGATTTTACGTCACTTTCTCCATACAATTTGCCGATACTCCGGAATCGGTTCCATAGTGGCCAAAGTGTCAATTAGTTAGCGTAAGAACCTTCCTTGGGCTTACACGAACCTAAAAGCATCTCGATCCGACGTTCCGTGTTCAACTGATTCGCGTTCGAACAAAACCATCGAAATTTTTTATATATACAGATTAGTAAGATAATCAAAAGACCTTTTTAATGAGTCATAAACATTGAAGATCTGATCACCTAAAGGTATCTAAAGTTATGACCACTTAAGTGATATTTATATCCTTTTTCGAAGCCAGATCTCAGTTAACTTGATAAAAATGATGTCCGGATCTATCTTGTGAATTGTGATACATCATTGGATAGGTAATTGAAATACCTATCCGTTGAGTCCTAAACTATGAAGATCTGGTCACCCTATTGAAAGTTAATTGTAATTGGAAAAGTGTGAGGAAGGCATTAACCATGAAGGTGGATTCAGTTAGTTTTTTTAATCATTTGAAATCAACTACATATCTACTGATGAAGTTTCTCTAATATAACATTTTTTACTGATTTGAGCTTAAAATTCATATATCTGGATAGTGTAGTGTACATTTTTTGTCACATAAAATTAAATTAGAATTTTTAATGAAAATCGTTTAAAGAATCTTGATTAAACATATTCAGAGTTTTTTTTCAAAGGTCCTATAAGCTATTGTGTTTCATATTTTTATAGGACATATTCAAAGGAAATTCTACATACTGATAACTGATTGAACGAACCATCAAATTTTAAATTAAATTGGTAAAAATCACATTCAAAACCAAACCATCTGAAACATTTTGACTCCAAATAGACCTTTTCAATCACTGCCACGCATGCAACTGATACTGTCCATATCAATGACATAACGCAGGTGACAATGGGTTTTAAAATTTATTAATAATCGTCAACCCACTCCCACAGAGATGGCCGTTGCTATTTACCCACGGATCTCCCCCACCTTCATTACTGCCCACTCATGCCCACCATTCTTCAGAAAAACGCAATCCGTGGGCAAGCAAATATTGACCCTTGTTATCAGGTTTCCTTGGGAATTGAACGCAGCGGCGACTTCCCGCTTTCCTATACAGTCATCCGACAATAGCGCTCGGTGAGCTGTGATGAAAAACACCTTATAAATCAATTGCTGACTTGTGCTGACTTGAGTTGAGTAGAGGTTGAGTGTTGTTTTCTTCAAATCGTTTTAAATGGGTCATAGACTTATCAGATGAGCGAAGTTCAATTCAGTTTTGTTGGTTTTGTTAAGTCTACAAAATGCTGTGATTTGTTCAATAAACATTTAACATTTACAGTGCTACATTTTTTTGTTCAAAACAAAATCTCAAAAATGTTTTGCAACAAAAAACCAATGTATACAAAGAAAAGCTCAGTCATGCCAAAAATTCAAAAGAAAAAGTTTTGCCCAGTAACGAACGAAGGAAGAAGCATTCAGCCAGATATGATAAGACGAGCAACTTTCGGTCGATTCAAGCCGGGTCCAAAACGCAAAAAGTGCTGATAACAGCTCAATTTGTAACACGGCGGCGCCGTCATCTTTGCCACCCTGCTCGAAAATTGATGGCGAAAAGAGGAAAAATCTGACGACACAACCCCGTGCCGTTCGAATTAGATTTAATTGAGTTTTATTGATTTATTGCACTGTAATACCCGCGCATTTAAATTGATAACACCAATCACGGAAAAGTGGCAGTATTTTGGTACGCAAAACAACCACCAGCGGCGCTGTCGCGCCGAGCTGTCACGACCGCGCCTGACAGCTGTTCACGAAACCCAATTTGAAAAATGGAAAAAAGAAAAAAAACTTATCTTTCCATTCGATGGCATTCATTTGAAGTTCAGTGGACCATCATCATCATCGTTCGATGTGGTTGGCTGTTTGAAGAGAGCGGCGAAGAGGCTTCGTCGGGCAGAAACAAAAGTAAAAACATCTCATTTATTCCATTTCACCGCGTGCGCGGCTGTTTTCCACTTCTCCCATACCCATGCACGGTAGGAAATTTCACCCCAGAAGTCCCTGACAAGTCGGGCAGAGATGAAATGAGCTGTACAGTGCAGTACCAAGGTGGTTTGATAGAATCGATCAAAATATTGATGAAGTGTCACTTTGACAAGACAAAAGCATAGACAAAGGAATCTCTTTCATATTTCATCCATTAACAATACTGGAATTTTTTTAGAGGTCCAGTAAACATTTTTTTGCTTTTTAGGTGTTTTTGAAACCGCCTCGAGTCAGGGATAGTCAAAAACACCTAAAAAGGAAAAAAAATGTGGTTATTGGATCTTTAATAAAACTCTCTAAAACTATAAATTTGATTTTTTCAAAAGTTACCATGGTAATTTTGAATTCACCACAGATCATTGGACGCAATGGAAAAACTTGCTTTGAATGCAGATGATTTTTATTTAAAATAATTTAGCTTTAAGGGTTTATTTTTATTTTTTTTCTGATTGAAAATATTTTATTGTTAGTAAGAAATCAAACACGAAATCAGATATATATTTTTTCAGATTGATAAATTGAATTTTATATTTTGTTAAAATTTGGCAAGAGGATAGCCTTGAAAGTTGCCCAAAGAATTATGTGAAACTTTTTGCTCGAAGTAATTAAAATATAAGGTTTTTAAGATAAAAAAAAATGATATGGACATACACATTTGGGAAATGTGTTTCATTAAATGTACAAACATAACCAAAGAAAATATCAAAGTTTTTAACTGCTTTTAGCTGAAAAATCATAGTTATAAATATGATTTTTCAGTTGAAAAACGACCCGGCAAATTATATTTTTTTATTAAGTACAGTAGTTGTTCGGTAACTGGGCGTTGTTTAACTGGGCTGCTTTTTAACCGGGTGCTCGATAACCGGGCCGTAACCCAGTTAAAAAGCAGACAAACGTCAAAAAACCAAAACAAACCGAAATGACCGAGGGGTTAATGGATTCAAAAATCATGTTCAATAAATAAAAAAAACTTTTTTCTATTTTTTATTTAATTTCAAGTCAAAATTAAAGAAATATGATAAGTAAGCATTATAAATAAATTTGATTTACTTTATTTTTATATTTCATCAGGAAAATATTATGCATCGGTGGTCCCCTCGTTATTTTTCGTTCAGCCCAGTTAGCGAGCAGCATTCGGTGACTGGGCTACGGTCTCAGCCCAGTTACCGAACAAGTTTTGTATTTTTGTTTTAAGTTTTGAAAACACACTTGATTTTTTAAAGATCTTTTCTGAATTTAAAATTGAATTGCAATCGAATGGTTAGGCTCGTTTAAACATATTTTGAAAACTAATGATTGCAAAACAATTGGAAAACTTTAAAGTGCATTTTAAAATGCTGTTTTTTTTTTTCATTCAAATGTAGAACGTTCGGCTTGTAATTTCAATTTTCGATTTTTTTTGCCCTCAGAGCTGAGGGACATAATTTCAAAAATATTTACAACGGCCTAATTTTAATTCTTTAAAAGACCCTTTCTCAGTCACCAAAGGTTATATAGACAATGTCAAAAGGAGAACATTTTATAGAAAATTCTCAGCTCGTTGAAATTATTTTTTCAGCGATGGACGAGAATTTTCACTTATTTTTACATTAGAACAAGTTTTTTTAAATGTTACTTTAAAATGGTTGTGGTTCTCAAAAGGACTATTCGATTGCAAGCTTAATTTTAAATCTTAAAATGTATTATTGGGTTCGAGTGCTTTTTTGATTACCATTAAAAAAAATATTTATGTCCGGCTGAAATAAACACATCCGTTATGCACTATGGTTCAAAAACTGCCACGTTTACATATAAAAATAAAAAAAACAAATGGACCTAAAACTGTGAAAAATACTACAATAAAAATAGGGATTTTTTTCCGCGTACTCATTTTTTTCTGAAAAGTCTAAATCATAACCTACAACATTGCCGAAGATTTTTTTTTTTTTTTTTTTTTATTATAGAGACTTTACACCATTGTGCATTCATCTCTTCAAGGTGGATAGTGAAAGAGGAAAGATTACAGAGTTTAAAATCACTTCAATAATTATTACCATGCCTTTTTTCTAACGATTTCTGTCTATGTTTCAAATATTTAGCGGAATATTTCAAGAGTGAATTATCAAGTTCTTCAAGTTTTTCTTCGTCCTCTTCTTCCAGGGATTTAGAAGTTATCTCACAACACTTTTTCTTATAATATTTTGCTTTTATGACATCTTCATCTTCTTCATCTGTTGTTTCTTCTTCAGCCATCTCTCGTCGATTTGTTGTCAATTCGTCATCCGCATCCAAATATGCCTGTAAGCGCTTCCGAGTTTTGCGAGTGTGCTTAGAAAGCACGGTCTCGAATCCATCGTTGTCTTCTTCGTCAATTTCACTTGTTTCCATTGCATTTTGTTCTGGTTTACTGTTGTTGCTTTTACTGCTGCTGCTGCTTGGCTCGGGTTCAATCGGTTGTGTACTGCTTTTTTGGTCCACCTTTTTACTCGAATCCGCACATTTTTTGTTCTTTGCTTTGAGTTTGCAAAGCGATTTTTTGCCTATAATCGTCACTGTTGCAGCAGCATTGTTTACAGTGATTGATTTCGGCGTTGGCTGTTTCAGCAACATCCGCAGGGTCCGAACTCCATTTGGGATTCCTGGGAAGAAGTTAATCCAGTGGTCGTTGGTGATGGTCAAAACTTCGCCGTATTTACTCATCACTTTGACTACGTCATCATTGCTTATGCCTAGAGGTAGGTCAAGCACACGAACTTCCGTAGCATTGTTGTCCAGGTAAATCGGGATTTTGCAACCCTGATATACCAGAGGTTTGTCGATGATGGACGAGGCCATTGCTGAGTCGGCGAACTGCAACACGGCTATTTTTCTTCTATTGCATAATTGCAATGCTCGCAAGTTTTCTTGGTTTACTTGAAGGTCTGCGAGAAATTTTTTTACAAGCTTTGGGCTTGGTTGGTTTTGGAGTTGACAAAAATCCAGAACCACACTGTTTTTGTCTACGGTGCACATTTTAAAAAAAGCGGCGACGCGCACACAAACTGCGGACTGGCGTTGAGAATGCGACTTGTAAGGTCGGCGGTTACTTTGCAACTGATTGCCGAAGATTTCAAATCGATCAGAAAATCCCTCTTCAAGATACGGGGTTTCGAACGTTTTCATAACACTTTTGTATGGACAGCCCTCAAGTTTGTATGGAGAAACCATTGATGACAGATGGCTTATTGGGACATCAAAACTTGTTGGAAAATGTTTCATCAATATTATAATAATATAAAACATGTAAAAAATGTAAAAAGTTAGAGAATTCTAACAAAACAATGTAAATAGGCCAAAGCCAGGCTGTCCTGCTTACGCGGCCCATTTACATTGTTTTGCTTGAATTGCTCAAACGAGGAGGATTTGAAAGGCATCTTTCACCACAGACAAGCAGACATAAATATCTTGTAAAATCCACAACCAATAAAACAAGGGTTAATTTGAATGATCAGAAACTATGTTTTTGGTATGACCTTAAAATATAATTTTAAAAGTTTAATTAAATCTGTAGTTTTTTTTAAAAAGGTTAAAATAAACCAAATTTTCAGTTTTTGTTTTTTGGGTGTTTTTAAAACCGCCTTGGGGTATTAAAAACATCAAAAAAGCAAAAACTTAAAATTTGGTTTATTGGACCTTTAAAAAAAATACAAAAATGTTCTACAAAATGTTGCCTGCTGTTTCTGAATATGCCTAAAAAATGTGTCAAATTTTCTAAATAATGATTTCAGGGCAAATAGAAGTTTTGTTAATAAAAAATGAGATCAAAAATCAAACTCAAAACATTGATTCGATCAAGCTAAAGTTGAACAAAGTAACTCAATTACCATTCATCAATAATTCCTGCCTTATCAAATCAAGCTCACCGTACTTCCTGTGGCCAAGATAAACCTTTCCAATTGCGCTGCACCGCTGACGAAGAACTAGCAAAAAACAAGTTCCACTTCAAATGATTCAATTGATTTTCGACCGAAAATGTTCCAACTCTCCATCGCATTGTGTGCACTTGCTCCGTTTTTTCCCTCTCGATTGCATTGCCACATCCAGTCCATCAATTGAACCGCATCGCACTGAAATCGTTCGATTCTGATAGTCGTAGCAGCTATACCTACAAGAATTGCATCACACTAACAAATTTACACAAATACAAGGGAAACGGTTGAAGCTCTCGAGCGATAACTGAACTGCATTGTTCGACGTTGATAACAGTGTCGTGATCGGGGACTTTCTTTTATAATAAAAACACAGATATTTTGCAATTAACAAACAACACGTCTTATTCCACAGAAATTAACCACAAAACTGATTTGACAATCTTCATTCTCTCTTTCGCCGGCCGCGCGCATCTCGTTGTTTTCTCGCTCGTTGTTCTCTCTCGCAGCTCGCTAGCGCGCTCTCGCACTCAATCCACAATCAGCTAACAAGGCAATATTCATGAAGGTGCGCACTTTTTGTTGCGCTCTTAACTCTTATTTATGAATTATATCAATCTTATAATAAATACTCATTTAATAATTTATTACATATTCAATCCTGCAACCCATAATCCCTACATTCTCCCTCTTTTCTACTCTCAAGATGACGAATATCAATCAAAATTCCTAACAGAAAAATTGCAAGAATGCTAAATCAATCAATGTTTTTTTTTTTAAATTTCCTAAAAGATTTTCGTCGGGTTCCTCGACTTGGTTTTCATGCTAAATCTAAATACGAAAGCGCAGTCTTCGAAATGTTTCATCTATGTTGTCCAAGAGACTGACATCCGATCGCAGGAGTTGTAGAAAATGGAATGCGCTGATGAGGTTGAAAATTTAAAACACCTGAAAATATAAGAAAAACAAAAACGAGGAGAAAAACAAAAACCACAAATATTTCTCAAATAAACGCAGGTTTATCAATTTTTTATGCAATACGAGATTAGTGATTGTTTACCTGATTTTCTTTAAATTTGATGTAATTTAAAATTAAAAAGCAAATTTTACAAACATTGCTGAAACAACACAACACGATTTAAAAAAATAATAATAATAATTCAAATTCAAAAGCAATTTTTATTTTTTTAAACATTTCGAATTAAATGGAATCACATTATTTTTTTATTATCATTTTGTGAATATGAAATATAAAACAATGTGTTCTAAATTCAAAAATCTAACATGTTGCTGACTTAAATAACAAATGAAGCATAATCCTGGCGTTTTTAAAGTTTTAAATTTATGTGTACGAAAAAAAAACAAAGAATAAACATTTCTAAAAATATATATACAATGTGGTAATTTATTTAACTTATTTAAAAAAAAAAAATCTGAAACTAAAACTATGACAGGCACAGATATTGTTTTTACTCAAATTTACACTTTGAATTTATGTGCGCCCGCCACGGAGTTCAAACCGATCTATGGATTATGAGCCCAAGCCCAGTGCCACGTCCGATTGATCCACCAGACGGGACTTGAAGGTAAACATAAACTGATTTTAATATTAAATGCAGACGTGACGAAAAGTATATGTTTGTAATTAATACCCAAAAACACCCAAAATGGATCTACAAGCAATATTTTTATCTGTACTTTTCTGTAATTTATTCCCAACCAAGCTGTACAGCCAAAACAAACAACATTTTTTTTAAATAAAGGCTAATATGGAGATCGGAAGGAAAGGAAGGCTTTACGAACAGCAGAACAAAGGAGAGGGAGCGTTTTCTTGGGGCTTTTTTTCACCCTATCCGGCTTGCTTTCGCTTCTACTGCTGCTAATTTGATTTTTTTCTAGACCGTTTCCTTCCGATGTGCATACACCGCTAAACATTGTATCAAAAATTACCGCATTTTAACTAATTTTGAAACTGTTAATAAATCATGGCAAAAATTACTAAAATGCAAAATCAGTAATATTCTTGAAGAATTTGTTTTCATCAGTACCGGTACACTTTCATAAAATAAAAAATAGTCCATATTTCAGTTTAGGATGATTTGTTGAAAAGCTATCTCAATAAATGAAGCAAATTGCAAAAATAATATAAATAATTAAATTAATGCTCAAAATGTGCTTTGCTGCACAAAATACATTTTTTTTATAAAAAAAATAAAATCAAATGTTGTTTATTCTTGCCACAAAAGCTTTATTAAATTTTTTTACCGATTTAACGATTTTGTTCTGTAAATGCATGGTAGTATCAACATTTTTCAACTTTTATATTAAAAATTTTGAACTTTCTATTAATATTCACTTACGCGATCTTTTAACCAAACAAACGATAGTTTTTACCGAATAGTTTTTTTTCTCTGTTGTGTCTACTTAATAATATTTTTGTTTATCTTGAAACAAAACATAGTTCAGAAAATATTATTCTAATGAATAAAACAAAATCATGTGTTAAACTGTAGCAATAAAAATAAAATTTATAAACTGAAATAATTCCGCTATATTCGATTTCTATTATATGTCAAATTAATTTTCTCTTCAAATTGTATTTATTGTAGCCAAAGGTATGGATTCAAGCACTTTTGATATTACCGTAGATTAGATTATTCAATGTTACATTTAATCATGATAAAAACAATGTTTAAGGTCATTTTATTTATAAATACCTTCACAATGTAAAATGCTTATCAGATAACAACAAAAAAAATCATATTTTATTCAATTGTTCTTGTAATGCATAGAAGTATAGATTGTAATCTGACTACTTTCTCAAAGGGTTCACGCTCAGGCGAAACATTTTTCAAACTACCACCGCAGAGGTCTGTCAGGCTCCAACACGGAGGAGACAATATCCTAACCATAAATTTCTTCAAAACGTATCTTGCTTATCTTCAAACAGCTGAAAGATTTTTTATATGTTTTATTTTTAAATATTTTGTTTTATATTTCGTAATGTAAAATGGGTTCTAAGCAACTTTGATATATTACTTGAGTAGATTGTTCACAGAAACTTATTTTTTTTTAATCACGATCTTTACGATCCCTGTCAATAGTTTTTTTCTTATGTAAAATTTTAACTTTTTCTTTGCTGATAAACTCTTGTTATGTAATTTGAAAAAGTTTGGTTTCATAATTAAGTACAATCGATTAAAGAACCCCAAAGTTTCTTTAATTTATTTCAAAATAATGTTTCTCTTAATTTAATTTTGATATATTTACTTTACCAAAATTCTGAAAGTGTTTTTTTAACTCAATAAAATGATACATTGTTAAAATATAATTTCTATCTAAATTAATGAATGATTTTGAACTATTTTGATACAAATCACAGATATTGCAATGAAAAATAAAAATTAATATAATAAATATAAATATTTCCTAGTTTTTTTTAAAATTATGTTTTTTTTTCGTTGCTCAAATTGTCACTCATACTTCTCAATTCAAAATTAATATTTAAATATTTGTATTATTTTCTCTTGTGACGCAACGCTCTCACACTTTACATTATATTTTAAGAATTTCTGATGATTAATCATTCCTTTATTTATTATTTAAAAATGCATCAAATTAATTATTAAGTGAATTATTTTAGCTTTTTTAACTAATAATGTATTGTTCATGTTAACGATTACTTAAATTTTTACTTCCCTGTGAAATAATGTTGGGTTTCAAGCAACTTTTGTATCACAGCTGAGTAAATCGTTTAAAGTAACAATTAACCATAACAACTATCAATACGGAATACTTAATCATTAACGTCTTTCAATTTAGAGGTTTATCTTTCAAGAGAGGACAACTCCAGTGTTAGTTATAGTGACAACCGTTTTAATCCTATTCGATGAATTTAAAATCATTTTTTTAGGTAGTTCACAGACATAACGCCAAAATACACATTGCTTTATCTGTGGATACCAAAAAGTGCTCACTTTCACATTTAAATTTATTTATTCAATTTCTTAGGTCAATTTCTTTTGTGATGTTAAAGACGGTCCTTAATTGAATGAAAAGATTAGCTAAACAATATATTTTTAAAATCCATAAGGCTCCTTCTGCGAAGTTATTTAAAAAAAATCATCACAAAAGTCTGTCGGGTTCCTTTATCGAGGAGATTGTTATCTGACTGCTTTCGCAAAGAACTCCAGCACAGATCATTCATTTTTTAAATCTGACTACCATCACAGAGGTCTGTTAGGCTCTAACACAGAGAAGACTTTTTTCTGACTACCATCGCAGAGGTCTGTCAGGCTCCAACACAGAGGAGACTTTTTTTCTGACTACCATCGCAGAGGTCTGTCAGGCTCCAACACAGAGGAGACTTTTTTTCTGACTACCATCGCAGAGGTCTGTCAGGCTTTAACACAGAGGAGACTTTTTTCTGACTACCATCGCTAGGTCTGTCAGGCTCCAACACAGAGGAGACTTTTTTCTGACTACCATCGCAGAGGTCTGTCAGGCTCCAACACAGAGGAGACTTTTTTCTGACTACCATCGCAGAGGTCTGTCAGGCTCCAACACAGAGGAGACTTTTTTCTGACTACCATCGCAGAGGTCTGTCAGGCTCCAACACAGAGGAGACTTTTTTCTGACTACCATCGCAGAGGTCTGTCAGGCTCCAACACAGAGGAGACTTTTTTCTGACTACCATCGCAGAGGTCTGTCAGGCTCCAACACAGAGGAGACTTTTTTCTGACTACCATCGCAGAGGTCTGTCAGGCTCCAACACAGAGGAGACTTTTTTCTGACTACCATCGCAGAGGTCTGTCAGGCTCCAACACAGAGGAGACTTTTTTCTGACTACCATCGCAGAGGTCTGTCAGGCTCCAACACAGAGGAGACTTTTTTCTGACTACCATCGCAGAGGTCTGTCAGGCTCCAACACAGAGGAGACTTTTTTCTGACTACCATCGCAGAGGTCTGTCAGGCTCCAACACAGAGGAGACTTTTTTCTGACTACCATCGCAGAGGTCTGTCAGGCTCCAACACAGAGAAGACTTTTTTCTGACTACCATCGCAGAGGTCTGTCAGGCTCCAACACAGAGGGGACTTTTTTCTGACTACCATCGCTAGGTCTGTCAGGCTCCAACACGGATGAGACTTTTTTCTGACTACCATCGCAGAGGTCTGTCAGGCTCCAACACAGAGGAGACTTTTTTCTGACTACCATCGCAGAGGTCTGTCAGGCTCCAACACAGAGGAGACTTTTTTCTGACTACCATCGCAGAGGTCTGTCAGGCTCCAACGCAGAGGAGACTTTTTTCTGACTACCATCGCAGAGGTCTGTCAGGCTCCAACACAGAGGAGACTTTTTTTCTGACTACCATCGCAGAGGTCTGTCAGGCTCCAACACAGAGGAGACTTTTTTCTGACTACCATCGCAGAGGTTTGTCAGTCTCCAACACAGAAGAGACTTCAAAATTAACTATGACTAATCAATTATAACGGCAAAAACGTTGCTCAAATCAAATTTCAAAGCAAAACATTGATTGTCAATTTCTGCATAAATCTATCTATTTCATTAGAATTCTAAAACGATAGTTTTCAATTTCCACAGCATCAAGCAACAATCTAATATTGCATCAAATTCACAGTAAAAATTTATCGTCAATAATAACAACAATCAAATCTTCATTCAAATGAGAACTAAACATTTTTCATTAACCATAAAATTAATAATCAAATTTAGCATCAACTTCAAAACAAAACATTGGTCATCAATTACCATATAAACAATCAAATATTGCGTCAATTTTAAAACTCAAAGTTGCCCATCATAAAACCACAATCAAATATTGCATGAAATTTAAAACCGAAAAAATACCGTTCTATAATAACAAAACTTAAATTCTGAAAACAAATCTTGGCCTTCGATTGCCACAACAAAAAGCAAATCTATCATCATATTCAAAATAATAACTGGTTTTCGATTACCACAATATCAATCAAACCTCGTATCTTACTCGAAACAAAATATTGGTTTTCATTTATCGCAAAAATAAGCAAATTTGTCATCTTATCATAACAAAACATTGGTCTTAAATTTCCTCATCAACAATCAAATCTTTCAATCAAAATTAAACCTGTAAATTTTGTAATTTGTGATTTTATTGGACTTTGCATCAAGTAATTGCCACAACAAGCATATCTTTCATTAAATTTAAAACAAAACTAACAAGAAGCAAATATTTATCTTATTCAAAAATAAACATTGGTCTTCAATTACCAAAATAACCAGCATCCAATCCAAAATAAAAAATAAAAATAATAATCATCAATAATAACAACAATCCATAACAATCAAATTTTGCATCAAATTCAAAACAAAACATTGGTCGTCAATTATAAACACAACAATAAAATTCAAACAACAAATTTGATTTCAATTACCAAAACAACAACTAAATTAAAAACAAATTATCTACCTTCAATCGCAAACTAATCCTCCATCAAATTCAAAACGAAATATTGATTTTCAATTTCCACAATCTTGTCAAATATTTTGTCAAATTATAAACAAAATATTGATTTTCATCAATCACAAAAATAAGAAAAAAAATAAAGTCTAATTCGTAACAAAACATTGGAGTTCAATTTCCACAACAACAATTAAACATTGCATCAAATTAAAAACAAAACATTGGTCGTCAATCAAAACAACAACAATCAAATCTAAAGCAAAAATGTGATTGTACAAAAACAATCAAATTTCGAGCAAATTATTTGCCTTCAAATTCCACCATTAACTTAGAATAAAACATTGGTTTTCAATTATCACAACGAAAAGCCAAACTTACTACTTCAAAACAAAACATTCGTTCCCAATATCACAGCAACAAGCAAATCATTCATTAAATTCAAGACCGTCAATTATCGCAGATAGTATTATGCCTTTTATCAATTTCAAATAACAAGTTCAAGCAAACATCTACCTGTTTCAAAACACAGGCAAAACAACAAAGCGAAACTTTGGACCTGCATCCTGGCAGGTAAACAAAACTGTGGGATTTCACAACACAACAATTCAAGCAAAACAAATGATCTTTCATGAATCAAAAGGTTCGACTTACCGGACTGTGCCATTGTCGTGATCGGGGACTTTCTTTTATAATAAAAACACAGATATTTTGCAATTAACAAACAACACGTCTTATTCCACAGAAATTAACCACAAAACTGATTTGACAATCTTCATTCTCTCTTTCGCCGGCCGCGCGCATCTCGTTGTTTTCTCGCTCGTTGTTCTCTCTCGCAGCTCGCTAGCGCGCTCTCGCACTCAATCCACAATCAGCTAACAAGGCAATATTCATGAAGGTGCGCACTTTTTGTTGCGCTCTTAACTCTTATTTATGAATTATATCAATCTTATAATAAATACTCATTTAATAATTTATTACATATTCAATCCTGCAACCCATAATCCCTACAAACAGGACCACCATTGTTGACGACTTCGTAGTTTCAAATTGCTCCGCTTGGCGCCGCCACCCGCATTTTGACAGATTCGCAAACTAACACTCCATCTTTATCTCTTCTTTTCGCAGGTCGACCTTCGCCGATCGACGACCACGATGAGGAGCTGGTCCCGCGTCCAATGACTGTCGTTGTTGTCTTCCGGACGGTTCCGGGTTGCTGCAATAAAACAACAACATCACAAGCTTAGCGCAGTAATTAGTCGCAACCACTACCAGCAAGTGCGCCGTGGCCCCGTTATAGTGTTGTGTGGTGTGGTACGGGTCGCGTTATCTCGACGACCCCCTCGGCGATAAACCCGACTCGATTGTCTGTGTTGGTTGTTGTAGTGATCATTGTTTCAGCTTAAAGTGTGTTCGTGTGTGGTTTCCAATCGTAAATATCACGTGTGTGTATTTTTATAAGTGTAGTCGGTGTTGATCAGCGCAGATCTTAGTGTCTACAGGTCCTTCGTATTGGTGTCTATAGCTGTGGTAGCGCTACTCCAGTGTTCAGCAACAACAACAGCCGTAGATTAGTAATCGTGAGATTCCAAGAAAACGACGGAGTCTACCCCGAGAAGAAGCACGTAACGCGAAGATAACACGGTGAATCACGAAGAAGTGCAGTGGTCGAGCGATCGTGTCCAAGAAGATCGACCCGAAGAGGCGTCTATTGTGTATTGGTGTCCCAAAGTGGTATCAAAAGTCTCTGTGTGTTAGTGTCTTCAAAAAATCGCAAAAGCGTGAAAATTTCACCAAGTTTTTTCTGTGTTTTGGTGCACCGCCCACAACCGTCAGCTGAGGAGCAGCCACTCAAGCAGATCATCTCGGCAGCCGCGTCGAGTCGAGCAGCAACAATGCGCGAATTCAAGGTCGTTGTACTGGGCTCCGGCGGGGTGGGCAAGTCGGCCCTCACCGTGCAGTTCGTGTCCGGTTGCTTCATCGAAAAGTACGACCCCACGATCGAGGATTTCTACCGGAAGGAGATTGAGGTGAGGCACTCGTAGAGTTGGTTGTTTACAGAAGTTGTCGAATGGTTATTGGCGGTGGACACGCGAAAACGTGAGCTTGTGAGGAAGGCGGGTATTGGGGAGAGGGGAGTTGGTTTTGAGGGGTGTTGGACGACAAATTGAACGAAATGGTGTTCGGAAGTCAGCTGATGTCGAAAGCGTGATTAATTGACTGTGAAGGGTAGCAAAACGATGGAATAGAAAAGAAGCCAAACTTTAAATTTGTAATGCAAAAAACTAAGAAAATGAACTCATTCTTTTTTTTTTTTCAAGATGCATTTTTCTTATGAAAGGATATGAAAAGAATCTAAAAAAAAATTAGTTGTTACAAAAAAAAATATTTATAAATTCACAAAATTAACGTTTTTTTTTAATACGCAAATTTTGGTAATTTCAACAACAAAAAGGTACATCAAACGACGCCAAATTCTGTATTCTCTAAATAGATTTTCCTGCTAAACAAAAAATCAAACAAATCCGAAGCCTCAATTATCCGAAGTTTCGATTATCCGAAGATTTGTATGAAACTTCGGATAATCAAAACATTTTTTTCGTTTTTTTTCTTACTTTAAACATCAAATTCGAATTCTGCGACCCCATTTCCGTTTAATTTGAATGGTTGATTGCCTTAAAAATTATAATTTTGTTTTGAAAAAGTCATCGAAAATTCAATTTTTACTCAAAAACCTGATCTTTTTGAAAAAATCTAATGATGGGAATGGATTCAGCAGACAAAAATACATTAAAAATGATCAATTAGACTGACGAGACATTGACCATTAGCCATCTCTGAGTCATACTTTTGCATAAAATAGATTTTATTCTGAAAAATCATCGAAATTCTATTTTAACTCAAAAACTTGACCTTTTTGAAAAAATCAAATGATGGGAATGGATTCAGCAGATAAAATTACATTAAAAAATAATCAATAAGATTGCCGAGACAAACTTATTTAACGTTCTGCAAAGCATTTTTGATTTTTATTATTGATATCCCAGCAGAATTTGACTTGCATGCAAGTTGGAAAAAGTTGAATGAGAACCAACTGAAAATATAATTTTAAAATTGCTATAAATATGCGTAGAAACAATTAAATTTTTAAAACCAAGGGTTTTTCAGAAAGGGGAAAACGTGAACTTTAAGATACATGTATTGGTTAAGTTGTTTATTCAATAGTTCTTTTGTAAAATAGTCGACAAAGTAGCTAATTTTGGCCTAAACTAACATTTCAAAAGGGTGTATCTCAAAATTGGGACCATTTGGAGCAATTCTGGACCCGGATTCGGATTCAGCAGGCAAAATTCTACTAGGAACACAAATACTCGTCTCAGAGACAAAATCTTGTTGGACTGTGTTATAAAATGCATTCTTTAAATATTTCATCACTGCCATTTTATCCGCCATCATGGATTTAAAAATTCTAAATCACTTTAGAGTAGTTTCGAGGTCATGCTTAAGCTTAACAAACAAAAGTAAGACATCGAAAAAAATTTTGTTTTCGTGATCCGATTTCCGAAGTGAAATTGTTCCGAGGCCTTCAGATAATCGAGTCTGGACTGTATTTAAAAAATAAGGCATTTTGTAAAAAAATAGTTTTTTAAACAAAAATCACTGACGTATCAAAAATCGTTACAAAATTTTGCCTCGTTTGATATCAATAAAGCAAATTATAAAGAGTACTTATTTTGGAAAAAAATAAGTTTTTTCATGGAAATTTAAGTGTTATATTTTGGTTTTATTTAAATACTCAACATTCCGTTTTTCTAAAATTGGTGTATAAAGTTCTTTTCACAAAATACTTTTTTCTTTTACAAAATACCGTTGCTTAAAAAAAATAAAAAATTTAATAATTTTACAAATTTTGCAATAAAAATCAATAGATGATTTTTTTTATATTAAAAAACAAAAACTCAAACAACTGAAAATTACGTTTTTGAAATATGGTTATAGAACAACGCCAAATTTTGTAACGATTTTGAAAAGTTCAGTTCTGACTAAAAAATACTTATTTTTTTCTCAAAAAAAGATATTTTTTCTAAAATACTTAAATTTTTGAAGCTTGAAATATTTAGTAAAAACTGCTATGGAATACAAAAAAAACAAAATTAAAAAATATATTTTTGAAAATTACTTATATTTTTAAATTTTGAAATAAAAACAACTTAAAATTATGTACAAATTATGAAAAATAAGTTTTTTTGTATGTATTTCTGGCTGAAATTTGTATTTTTATAAAAAAAAATATCAGTGAATTTTTAAAAATGCGATTTTTTGGTATGCAAAATTGTTTATTTAAATAAAATCCATACACATTTTTGCGTCGTTTGATATCAATGATGTAAATTTTATAAAAAAAAATTGGCATTTTTTAAAATATAATTTATTGTTCATTTTTAAATATGTTACACTAAAAACTGTAATTTGGGGAAAATCTATAGAAAGTTTTTCGTATTGCAAATTTGGAAAATTGAAGTTTTTTTTTAATAAGGTATTTTGTGAATGTTTGTGTGAGTACTAAGAATTTGTCAACGTTTTAACTTATTATATTTAAAAAAATGTTTTTAGTAGAAGCTTTCAAAGTCCGAGAAGATTACAAATAAAGAGTAATCGTCAGTTATCGCAGATAAAATTATCGTAAAATCACCGAGACTTGCTGCCAGCAAGTTGCTGGAAGATAGCAGAAATAAATAAAACACCCTAAATTTTAATTCAAAATTTTAAAAATATAATGAGTATTATAATTTCAAATTGTGATCCCGAATTTAACCCATTTATAAAACAAAAACTAATTTAATTTAATTGATTAATAATCAAAAAATATATTAAAAAAAGTCTTAAATTTTAATTGCAAAAGAAGAAAAATTGAAAATATGATTCAAATCAGAACTAGGGGAAATATGCCCATTTTAATCACTCTAAGCCGTTCGACCAATTCTCATCACTTTTGCCGTTTTCCGCTATTAAATCAACATTTTCAGATGTATCAACAATGAATACTTGCTTGCTCACTTTTGTTTGAGCTATTTATTACTTTGGAACAGTCAAAAACACTTTATGAAAGCTGTAATTCATGATTAAAGTGCTGATAGGCCGATAATAGAATTAGGCTGAGAAAGGGTATAGTTCCCCTACCTATCGATTCGGAAAACTCCCTGATTTTTAAAGTGGGAATGGAGTCAACATTTTTTCATTTCATTTCATTTATTTGGTTGCTTTAACAAATACATTGGTGCAGTTGTTATCCTGAGCTGAGATATGGACTACCTTTCAACAGCTGATTTGTTCTTAATGGGGAGAGAGTTTACTCTTACTAAGGAGAACGAATTGGACAGAGAAGGAAAAAAAGGTGCAGGTGGTTATGTTCTACATGACCAATATGACAAAGAACTTAGTACAAAACTCCTAAAAAATATTCTATTTTATTTTATATTTTTAAAACATTGCCTATGTATTTAATCATAAATAATTTATTCCTATAAAATGTTTTCAATCTTTGGCACCTCTGTGGAAATAAATTGCCAAAACAAGTATGGTTCGGAAAATGTCCAATCAAAATGGTAATTTTCATGTCCAGTATCAAAAACCATGAATTTTGATACCCATATTGCCCCAAGTCGAATAGTTCGATTAATGTCCCCCCGGGAAGACCTTCCTCCAAGGGAATGGCCACTCCGGGTATGGCCAATCCGGTCAAAATGGCCATTTTCATTACCAGTTAAAAAAAACCATGAATTTTGATACCCATATTGCCCTAAGTCGTATGGTTCGATTAATGTCCCCCCGGTAGAACCTTCCCGAGGGCACTGGCCACTCCGGGTGTGGCCAATCCAGTCAAAATGGCCATTTTTATTACCAGTTTAAAAAACCATGAATTTTGATACCCATATTGCCCCAAGTCGTATGGTTCGATTAATGTCCCCCCGGTAGAACCTTCCCCAGGGCACTGGCCACTCCGGGTGTGGCCAATACCGTATAATTGTGGTCCCAAGCCCATTGCCCCAAATCATTCTGGTCTGGTGACCGTCCTTACAATCTTCATAAGAACAGAATACCTCCCAAATTAGTGCACAAACTGTGTCTTTCAATGTGTGCGTGTGTGTGTGTGAGCAATAAAATTACCACCGTGGATCCGCCTTTGTCGAAACCTCGTCAGGCACTGAATTTTTCTGAGGCTATCTGTTAGCTTAAATAGTTCGCATGAAATGTGGCAACAGCGGTGCCACATTCTCGCGAGAGAGTTTCGCGAAAGCAGGAGAGGAGGCAAAATTTGCACCATGTTGCCACATTTCATGCGAACTATTTAAGCTAACAGATAGCCTCAGAAAAATTCAGTGCCTGACGAGGTTTCGACAAAGGCGGATGCACGGTGGTAATTTTATTGCCCACACACACACACACACGCAAACATTGAAAGACACAGTTTGTACACCAAATTGGGAGGAATTCTGTTCTTATGAAGATTGTAAGGATTGCGATTGGGACCACATTGGTAAGAAATTGGCCACACCCGGAGTGGCCATTGCCTTGGAGGAAGGTCTTCCCGGAGGGACATTAATCGAACTATTCGACTTAAGGCAATATGGGTATTAAAATTCATGGTTTTGGAAACTGGTAATGAAAATGGCCATTTTGACCGGATTGGCCACACCCGGAGTGGTCAGGGCCCTGGGAAAGGTTCTACCAGGGGGACATTAATCGAACCATACGACTTGGGGCAATATGGGTAGGCAATATGGTTTTTGAAACTGATAATGAAAATGTCCATTTTGACTGGATTGGCCACACCCGGATCGGATTGGCAACACCCGGAGTGGCCAGTGCCCTGAGGAAGGTTCTACCGGGGGGGGGGACATTAATCGAACCATACGACTTGGGGCAATATGGGTATCAAAATTCATGGTTTTTGAAACTTGTAATGAAAATGGCCATTTTGACCGGATTGGCCACACCCGGAGTGGTCAGGGCCCTGGGAAAGGTTCTACCAGGGGGACATTAATCGAACCATACGACTTGGGGCAATATGGGTATCAAAATTCATGGTTTTTGAAACTGATAATGAAAATGGCCATTTTGACTGGATTGGCCACACCCGGATCGGATTGGCAACACCCGGAGTGGCCAGTGCCCTGGGGAAGGTTCTACCGGGGGGGGGACATTAATCGAACCATACGACTTGGGGCAATATGGGTATCAAAATTCATGGTTTTTGAAACTGATAATGAAAATGGCCATTTTGACTGGATTGGCCACACCCGGATCGGATTGGCAACACCCGGAGTGGCCAGTGCCCTGAGGAAGGTTCTACCGGGGGGGGGGGGGGGACATTAATCGAACCATACGACTTGGGGCAATATGGGTATCAAAATTCATGGTTTTAGAAACTTGTAATGAAAATGGTAATTTTGACCGGATTGGCCAAACCCGGAGTGGTCAGGGCCCTGGGAAAGGTTCTACCAGGGGGACATTAATCGAACCCTACGACATGGGGCAATATGGGTATCAAAATTCATGATTTTTTAAACTTGTAATGAAAATGGCCATTTTGACCGGATTGGCCACACCCGGAGTGGTCAGGGCCCTGGGAAAGGTTCTACCAGGGGGACATTAATCGAACCATACGACTTGGGCAATATGGGTATCAAAATTCATGGTTTTTGAAACTGGTATTGAAAATGGCCATTTTGACCGGATTGGCCACACCCGGAGTGGCCATTGCCTTTAAGAAAGGTCTTCCCGGGGGGACATTTACCGAACTATAAGATTTGGGGTAATATGGGTATCAAAATTGCCCCAAGTCGTATGGGTCGATTAAAGTCCCCATGATAGAACCTTCTCTAGGGCATTGGCCACTCCGGGTGTGGCCATTTTCATTACCAGTTTCAAAAACCTTGAATTTTGATACCCATATTGCCCTAAGTCGTATGGTTCGATTAATGTCCCCCCGGTAGAACCTTCCCGAGGGCACTGGCCACTCCGGGTGTGGCCAATCCGGTCAAAATGGCCATTTTCATTACCAGTTTCAAAAACCATGAATTTTGATACCCATATTGCCCTAAGTCGTATGGTTCGATTAATGTCCCCCCGGTAGAACCTTCCCGAGGGCACTGGCCACTCCGGGTGTGGCCAATCCAGTCAAAATGGCCATTTTCATTACCAGTTTCAAAAACCATGAATTTTGATACCCATATTGCCCCAAGTCGTATGGTTCGATTAATGTCCCCCCGGTAGAACCTTCCCGAGGGCACTGGCCACTCCGGGTGTGGTCAATCCGGTCAAAATGGCCATTTTCATTACCAGTTTCAAAAACCATGAATTTTGATACCCATATTGCCCTAAGTCGTATGGTTCGATTAATGTCCCCCCGGTAGAACCTTCCCGAGGGCACTGGCCACTCCGGGTGTGGCCAATCCGGTCAAGATGGCCATTTTCATTACCAGTTTCAAAAACCATGAATTTTGATACCCATATTGCCCTAAGTCGTATGGTTCGATTAATGTCCCCCCGGTAGAACCTTCCCGAGGGCACTGACCACTCCGGGTGTGGCCAATCCGGTCAAAATGGCCATTTTCATTACCAGTTTCAAAAACCATGAATTTTGATACCCATATTGCCCCAAGTCGTATGGTTCGATTAATGTCCCCCTGGTAGAACCTTTCCCAGGGCCCTGACCACTCCGGGTGTGGCCAATCCGGTCAAAATGGCCATTTTCATTACCAGTTTAAAAAACCATGCATTTTGATACCCATATTGCCCTAAGTCGTATGGTTCGATTAATGTCCCCCCGGTAGAACCTTCCCGAGGGCACTGGCCACTCCGGGTGTGGCCAATCCAGTCAAAATGGCCATTTTCATTACCAGTTTCAAATACCATGAATTTTGATACCCATATTGCCCCAAGTCGTATGGTTCGATTAATGTCCCCCCGGTAGAACCTTCCCGAGGGCACTGGCCACTCCGGGTGTGACCAATCCAGTCAAAATGGCCATTTTCATTACCAGTTTCAAATACCATGAATTTTGATACCCATATTGCCCCAAGTCGTATGGTTCGATTAATGTCCCCCCGGTAGAACCTTCCCGAGGGCACTGGCCACTCCGGGTGTGGCCAATATCCTATAAATGTGGTCCCAAGCCCATTGCCCCAAATCATTCTGGTCTGGTGACCGTCCTTACAATCTTCATAAGAACAGAATTCCTCCCAATTTAGTGCACAAACTGTGTCTTTCAATGTGTGCGTGTGTGTGTGTGTGTGTGTGTGTGTGTGTGAGCAATAAAATTACCACCGTGGATCCGCCTTTGTCGAAACCTCGTCAGGCACTGAATTTTTCTGAGGCTATCTGTTAGCTTAAATAGTTCGCATGAAATGTGGCAACAGCGGTGCCACATTCTCGCGAGAGAGTTTCGCGAAAGCAGGAGAGGAGGCAACATTTGCTACGTGCTTTCAGCCAATCAGCAGCCGGGATTTTTCCTGCATTCATTTTTTATTTTCATCTTAACTTTTAAGTACTTTAACAAAGTTTTATCAACTTTGTGAGGTAGTCAACTTGTACTTTAAGTCTTCCCCTTTCGTTTGATGGGTAAAACATAAAGATTGTTTGAATAGGGGGGAAGATATAAGCATTTGAAAAACGACACAAATCGTTACACTTTCGCTTCGCGAAATTTTGGATTGACACCCGTAGACAGTGCCCTTAGGACAAAGTTCTTTGTCAAAATAGCAAAAATAACCTTCGAAATAGCTAAAAGATGTGGGATAGTTAGAGGAAAGGAACAACATTTTTTGAAAACATTAGTATGGCATAATTATATAATAATCAGCCTTTTCAAACCAAATAAATTTCATTTTGTTCAAAATGTTTAGCATTTAATGAAATTTAATATTGTGGATTTAGCTCGTAGCTGGATTTTCTGGCATCTTCTCACGGTCATTGAAAACGGTCGTGGATAGACCTCGGGGTTCCCAGTTGGAGTGAAAAAATTCAATTTGTAGAAAAATTATGGATTAAAATTTTGCTTTTTTATCACTTCTCCGACATCAGGAATAATTGTTTGAACTTTTTTTTTATTCGGTCGGAAAAATATTATTTTTCTTGAAAAAAATTTCATTTTTAATCGCATGATCACCCCTAATTCTGGCTCGATGCCGCCATCATGCGACCGCGTGCTCCGTTTGTTTGTCAACAAAGCTGCAGCTGGATGGTGAGACGAAGTGAGGGGGGAAGAGATTTTGACATTTTTATGCCCGCATCTGGCCCGCCGCCTATTTCGTCGGTCGTTGAGTCGCCGGTCGTTTCCAGCCTTCGAGTCCAGCTAGGAACTGATCGTACAATAATATCTTAAACAAAATTTGTTACAGGTTTTGAAATACACACGGAACAAGTCTTGTATCTTGGTAACATATGTGGTTGAATCTATCACAAAATACAAAAAAAAAGCTAATTACCATACAATTCTTCAACCTGTTAAAAGATAACAATATGAACCACTTTTCCAAACTGTACCAAGTGCTGCACCACATTCACGACGACGCACTCACACGTGCCATTGATTCTACAATTTATTCATGACCGGGCCCAGTGTCTAGTGTCCGGTCTGGTCAGTCCGTCTGGGCCAGCTCAATCAAATGGCCATAAGACGACGAGACGAGGCTAGCGTTTCTAGAACTTCTAGAGGGGAATGGACGGGGGTTCGTGGTATTTCCCGCGATGTGGACAGCAGTGACGTTTTATGGGTGAATATGTGATAAGCTTCAAATTTGTTAAAGTGAGGAACAGAGTGGGACAGAAGGTGGGAAAAACTTTAAGAAGATATTTATTGGATTGGGACCATTAATTTTGAACTTGAGACAAACTTGACCAGCTGGACATTTTGCATTCGATCAACTTTCAGTCAAGTATAAGACAAAATATGTCACGTGGAAACTAATGATTGAGTTAAAGAATGATTTTTTTTCATTGTGGGACAAGTTGGTCTAAACATTCTTGTTAGTTTAAATTGTTTACTTTGAGACAACGTTGACCATTTGGACATGTTTTTTGAACTGCCAATACTGTGACACTTGGTTTGTCCCGTCAAATCAACCTGTTCTTTTCCAACCTTACTTCACACTATTCAGAACCAGAACTTTGCAGACTTGAGCACTATTCGTATGCACAAAGTCCACTTTGTATCAGGCGCGGTGGGACATTGGCGGGCAACCTTGGCACGACCACATTCTGTTTTTTTTTCTCTTCCACTGTTTCTTTCTGTGTGCAATTGCACAAATTCAATGTGCAAAACTATGCACTTTTGTGTGCTCTACCACAACCACCACAACCTCGCACACCACACACTTTGCTCTGCGAAATAATGGCCATGGCGGCGGGACGACGACGACCAGCTCGGCTAGAACCCATTAGCCGCCGCGCCGTCCCGCCATCAACGGGTGTTTGTGTATGCATAGCTGAATGAATGTGGTCGTCGTCGTAGACTTGTTCGATAGCGGGTTCGAGCGTATGAGTCACGGAGAGTCATTAGCTTGATGTCTTGGCCACTTGCAATGTGCATACACGGGCTCCCAGATTCGACGTAACGGTTTTGTCGGCAAAGTTCTCGATCGAACGGGGAAGTCCCTGCGTCGACGGTTGTGGTTGCAATTACGCAAAGTTATGTCCGATCAGATATTGAGCTGTTTGTGTGAGGAGTAAACAAACTTGAAGTTAAATAAAAGCAAAATGTCCAAACGGTCTAAGTTGTCTCATGTTCTAGGCTAATACATTTTATGCATGTCCAAGTGGCATGTTTTGTCTCATTTAGATTCTTTGTTTTTCTTGGAGAATTTCAATAAGTTAAGAAAGTTTACAAATCAGTTTACAGTAGCTATTCTACTAACTTTATGTGTTGCAGTGTCCAAATAGTATACTTTGTCTCATTGAATTGTTTCGTCCAAATGGTCAATGTTGTCTCAAGTCCACAACACAAGAATTGTTCTACCAACTCGTCTAGTAATGAATGCTTACAATGTAACAGACCTTCAATAATATGAATAGCACCAAAGACCTAAGCCGTCTCAAGGTTGTCAGAGTTGTCCATGTGTCAAATTTGTCTCATGTTTGTTTTTCTTTTATTTCTCAATTTCAGCAACAGTTCATCAATCTTTTGCAGTGGCAAATTTTACATAACTCGCCCTATTTCAAAAACGCTTTACACTACATAACTTGAAACAGATCACACTAAATCAACTGGTTGATTAATGGTTCCAACTGTTGCCGCCTCTCGAGCGCGAAGCAACGAACCCCTTTGTAGATATTTCCGTTAACAAAGATCAGAGAAAAAAAACATAACAAACATAATCCACTTCACACACTTTCAATCAAGTGACAAAACAAAGCGAAAAACAAATCAAAGCGAATCAAAAGAAGACAACAAAAAAGATACACCGAAGTTTTCCGTTACATCACCGGTGTCCCACCACGTGGTCTCTCGGAGTCAGTGCAAACAGAGTTTCACACCTTCCAATTTTCCTGAAAAAAAAAACAAACTCGGTCTTGTCAGCACTGACTGAGGGACTGGGCTGCCAACTTCAAACAACGATATCGATTTCCGAGCGAGACCCAATAAAAATTCCTTTCTCCTTAGTGTGTTAATTTTTTTTCTTTTTTTGTGCAGTATTCATTCTCGTTTTGTTTGTTTTCTTTGACACTTTTCGCTTTGGTTAAAGTTGGGCTTGGTTCGGCGAAGAAATGGCACATGTAAATTGTTTTTTTGTTTACTTATATTCACAGAAAAAAATAATGGAATATTACATCTGAGAATGAAGACAGATTTTATGTCAATAAAATGTGTAATTTTACATCAAGATCTGGTTATTTTGACGGTGACAATAAACCTATTTAATGTTATTTTAACTCAAATAAACTAAAAAATTACTCATGAATGTAAATTTTAGGCTCGCTCATGTAAATTTACCCAGCGGTAAACTCACATAGTAAATCATGTAAATATACACAGCGGTTAACTTAAACATTTTCCTCTACAGAATTCATTGGAATGATTTTTTAACAAAAGCTGTGTAATTTTACCTCATAAACTGTTTACATTCACATAATATTTACATCCTTTTATGTGTAATATAGTTTTACACATAAATTCAGATAAAAATATTTAATAACACAATTAAAAAGTTTTTTAAAAGTTGAGAATTACACAGCAAAAAATCCGATGTTAAAATCGCATGCAAAAGCATGCACATCACCTTCGTCAAAATAAACACTCAATATTACACACTGCATGTACAATTTTTGCAAAAAAAAAAAAGTTGCAACCGACGGGAATCAAACCCAGCACCAACAGTAAGGACTGGCGCCTTAGCCCACTCGGCCATCAGAACGATGACACGTTGTTAGGTTAAACGCATATACGAGCTTGACATTTCGGTCAAGTAGGTTTCTCATACTGACGGGCTACATATTTCAAGGTGTAAAATTACATAAAAATGCATAAAATAATGCAATATTTATTTTACATCCAGGCCTTTTACACGCAGCTGGATACCTAATTTTTTGCTGTGTATAATGATTGAATATTGCTTCTTTAGCAAGCATTTTTGCAATTTTTTATATTTCTTTGTGTAAAAAATAAATTACTTACCAGTTAAAAAATTATACATCAGCTCGACGATGGAAATTAGTCATCAATTTCTCTGACAGAATTTCAGTGAATATTTAGTTATTTTAAATACACAGTTAAAAAAATGTGTAATTTAAGAAAGCTTATTATTACCTCTTTTATGATGTGATATTACCTTTATTTTAGAGGAACAATCAAAATTACACATTATATGAGGTAAAAATAAACATTTGATATATGTAATCAATTAAACATTTTCTTAAACAAAATAACATCTGGGAAGGGGTAAATCTCTTTTCAACAATAGATTGTATTCAAGATTCAGGTAAAATTACATGATAGAAGAGGTAACCTTTCAATTTCCATCTTCCAAATTTACACCGTTTTTTTTTAACTGCGTATGTTATTCATTTTTATGCACAAAAAGTTACTGAACTTTCATTAGGAAAAATATAAATTAACACATTCGGAATAATTTTACCTTTATAGTGGGTCTCGTGGCGCAGGGGTAGCGGCTTCGGCTGCCGATCCCGATGATGCTATGAGACGCGGGTTCGATTCCCGCCTTATCCACTGAGCTTCTATCGGATGGTGAAGTAAAACGTCGGTCCCGGTTTCTCCTGTCTCGTCAGAGGCGCTGGAGCAGAAATCCCACGTTAGAGGAAGGCCATGCCCCGGGGGGCGTAGTGCCAATAGTTTCGTTTTTTTTACCTTTATATTCTTCAAACCTTAATTTAAGTGGAGTAAGTAAAATTACCCATAAATAATGTATAAATTGATACATTTTTGAACACAAAACAAATCATTTTTCAAACGCAAATTTCTTCGATGTAATATTAGCAAAAAAATACCAGCTAAGTATGTTGTTAAACCATTTATATTTACTTTTTATAAAGTTTGCAAACAAGGTGACTTACAAGTCAGTAGATGTAAAGTTTGCAAACAGGGTGGCTTATATGTTAGTAGATGTTAATTTACACTTTTTGCAATTCACATTTAATTGATGTTAAATATTGTAGATGTAATTTAAGCTTATTTGTGCTGTATAAAAAAATCTATTAAACATAGATAAATTACTTTTTATCATCACCATCTTGGCAGCATAATTAATGCTTAATTTACATCGTCTAGATAAGAATAATATTTTTACAGGTAATTTTATTTTTACATGTAAATTTATGCAAAATAGCATAAAAAGGCTTCTATTACTGTATTGTTATTTGCCTAAAGTATTTTCTGTCACTCCTGCCGCCAGTGTAAATTCCTTCATTTTCGGTTAATCAACGTCATTACCTGGTGCCGGAATTGAGCGCTTGGGTGCGCTTAAATGTCACAACCATAATGGGAAGGCACTTTTTTTGCTCTCTCTCCTGCTCATAAAAAGAAAAGAAGTGTGAACATAAAATAAGCGACACCATGTTTGGTTGCTGGTTTTGGGGGAGTTTTATTGACTTTTGTATCGTAAACGATGTTTAAAGATGACGATGATTTATGTTTTTTTTGTTTGAAAGTTGTTTTAAAAAGATTTGCTAATTGGGAAAAAACTAAAAAAAAACTGGATATATTTTTAATTACAAATAATTTCTGAAAATAAGTTAAAATTCAATTTAACATCAAAGTCAAACGACAAATCAAAAGTCTTTAACCGGTAATTGAAGGATATTTCATTTTTTTCTGATCAATTTACAGAACTACGAAGATTACGACGAGATGTGAAACACAAAGTGATGAAACTTTTCATCAATTACATCAACTTTATTAATCAATGTAATAATCAGATTGATGTAGATTCCCTTAATTTTCACTTGCAAAATGAAATCTAGAATTCATCATGTAATTAGCTTTTACAAATGACTGAATAAATATTTTATAAAAAAAAATTCCAAAATATCCCTGCTCATTTCCCCTGCCAACTTACGTCGATTATTCTTTCGTCTCGCTGGGAACAAAAAAAAGTAGGTAACAGGGAAAAATCAAAGTCGTCCCTCAATCCGAAAAGTCCATTAGCCCCCATCAGTCGACCATCGGGGCAAAAGGACAATTTTCCTCCGCTCTTTTCCGCCCCGTCTGGAATGTTCTCCTTCAATCATCTTTTTTTCCCCTACGTTGCTTCAGCTGAGAGGGAAATGCCGATCTGCCCGGAAGCTAAAAATCCCATAATTTTATATAACACACTGTCAATCATAATGAAGTTATTGCATGAAGCCGACTTTTGTTGGCGAAAAGGGAGGGGAAAGTCGGTGCGATTTTCGCTAGACAGGGTCTAGAAGCTTCATTTTTTTCAAGAGAAATCTCTTAAAACTACACATCAAGTTTAAAATAATATAACAAATAACAATTTCTCAGTGGAAAAAGTACATAAGATAACTGTAAAATTTAAATATGTAAATTTACGTGCAACATTGAAATTACATCAAGCTCATGTAGATTCACAGTTTTCATTTTTGTGAATCAAAATCTTTAGGACGGATCAGAAAACATGTAATTTTACCTCATAAACTGTGTAAATTTACATGAGGTGGAATTTTCATCTTTTAAAAAAAATGACATTTGTTTACACATAAAACATGTAAAATTACATTAAATAACAGGTAAAATCTCTGAAACACCCTACCTCCATCCCACGATTCGCAAAGCTTCATCAAACTCTCCCCTGATCCGATAAACCGATGCAGATCGATATTGCTTCTCGCTTCCGCCGGCTGGCTGCTGTGTGTGAAAAAGTGAAGGACCTCTTCCCGGTCGGCCAAGTCGAGCAATCAATCGATTCTTGCGGTATGGCGGGTGGCGGTACTCTTCATACATGCCAAGCCAGCCAGTCAGCCGTTCCAGACTCGACGCTCTGCCTCTGTGAAGAGTCAAGTACCCCCGGCACGATTCACTACTATGACTATGCACTAAAGCGCTATTCATAGTCGGAGCGAAATCAGCAGAAATAGTTAGTCGCACGGAAAAAATGATGACGGAAGGCAGACGGAGTGCTCAGCTCAACAAGTTGGGAAGTGATAGTGATGGGAAATGGGGATTGTCTGTATGAAATTTTAATTTGTATATTTGTCTTCTTAATACAAAATTTTAAATTTAAATTATTAATTTAAAAAAAAAAACCAATCTGACATCCCAACTCCAAATCCGCCAACAACCATTGGTCATTTTATTAGCATTTATGCTAACGCACACACGTACAATCTAGTACCAGGTTTTGTTTTTTATCGCTCATACATACAAATTATCCACTTCAAAGCATGAAAGAGCACCCTTCTGGTGGATCCTGCTGGAAGTGCACAACTCCCAACTTTGCATCCCGAGGGATTGATGGGTCATGAACCGTCAGCACCATCATCATCATCATCATCTGAAGCAGTAATTCAGCAAATGAATGGATGAATGGAATCACAAATAGATAATAAAAGTCGTTGAGCTTTCCTCCAGATTTTTTTTTAGTTTTTCTTGGTTTGTTAAGTCATTACGACTGAAATTTAAAAAAGATTATTCTATTTCCTATAGCTCAAATTAAGTCTTCTACGACGCATAGAATGGTCGTCCCGGAAGTCTTATCATTGTAATTCTAAGTATCCCCTCTTAAAATATTTTTAAATTACACAATTGGTGATGTTATCTCAGGACAGTGTTGCCAGATCATCAAATTTTATGACTTGCCGAATTCTTTTGAATACCTTTTCAAAGTTAGTTTTATGAAGTTATTCTTTGGACACATATGACCCCTTGAAAATTTCTACAAACTCTAGAGTAATTATGATCATTACCAGAGATACCAAGTTCACAATATTTGCTCCTTATTATGATGAGGGAAAAGTTGGTACGATTTCACATTATGAAATGTCAGATTTGAATGTATATATTTTTTTTTAAATAATCTATAGAATGAACGATAAAACATCTCAGTTTGCTTTTAAATTATTATTTGGATCTAAACATTTCGTAATATTAAATTTTTGGCCCTTTTGAAATGTTGTCTAGTCTTGAAAACTTTGATGATTATTTTATTGGACAGATCAGAAAATTTTACGAATGATTCATACATTGAAAATCAGACCATTAGATTCTGAGATTGTCTGTTTTTGTGACACTTAATTAACTTCAATTCAGTTTATTTCTTTATTTTTTGAGGAGAAGTATCTTCAAAACGAAAATACAAATCTTCAATGTTTTTAGACGGTTTTATTGGAAAGTTTCTGAGCTCTTTAAAAAAAATCTATGTTTTTTTCTCAAAACAGATCTTAAAGCTGCAACAACTCGAAAATGTTGCATTTAAAAAATGTATGTTTCCATTGCAAATTAGGTTGCCTGCCCATACAACTCTGTGGATCCAAAGATGCCATTTTTGAACTTTAATATGGATTTAGGGAATTCAACTTTAAATAATAGAAAAAATATATTTTATAATGAGTATTTTTTGTAAGTGTATTTTTTCTACTACTATATCAATACCTATAACTTTGCCGAAGACACCAAATCGATTTGAAAGTTCCTTTTAAACACAGATTCTAGATCTTTTTATTTTTTTTTGAATTATCGTTTTCAGTCAAATTATAAAATGTATAAATAACATCCATTGCTGGTTTTCGTGGCGAATTGATCCAAGGTTTTTCTAAATCGATGCTGAGATTCCTATCTAGTTTAGTAAGCATAAGAGAGCACAGAGACATCGAAATTTATAAGCTCTTCTTTTCTAAACTTTTTGAAAATTTAAAAATTGCTGATTACAGATTTTTTTGAATTTTGACTTGTTTAAGGCGATTTTGACAATGTTTTTTTTTTTAATGTGATTTTTCAGAGTCCAACTTTAGCTGTGTTTGCTTACATTTCCTATATATAAAGTAATTATTTAAAGTAAAGTAATTTAAATGAAATGCTTTCGTTTTAAATCAGAATATGTAAAAAAAAGCATTAAAAAAAAACTGCAAAAGAGAATGTTAAATTATGCATGAACTTCAAAGGCACATTATCTTTTGCTTGGATATGATAGAATAAGCCAAGTACTATTAAAAACAAACATAAACAAAACAAGATAAATGCAAATTAATATACTAAGGCCGTTGCAAATATTTCTTGAAGTTTATGTCCCTCGGCTCTGACCAAAGTCGAGGGGAGGGGGGCAAAGAAATAAAAAATATGAAAATTGAAATTACAAGCCTAAGTTTCAAAATTTGGATGAAAAAAGTGTTTTAAAATGCATTTTACAGGCGTACAGTTGCTTTCCAATCATTTGTTTTGAAAATGTTGAGGTATTAACGGAATTTTTTTTTTCGCAAAAAAAACTTTTTTGTTGGGACTGGTGGGCATGACATTGGTATTTCATGAAAATTTAAAATGTTTTCAAAGGTGTTCAAACATGCTAAATATGATTATAAACGCGGGAAAATGCATTTTAACTGGTTTTCAGTTGATTAAACTTTAATTTTCATTTAAATTTTGAAGTTTTTCGAAAAAATATTTTTTTGGCCCCTGATTATTCAGATCAACTTTGTAGATGGGGGGGTTGGCACATAAACTTTGAAAAATATTTGCAACGGCCTAAACTAAAAATAAAAATAAATAAAAAAAACATAAATCAAGACAAGTCATGTTTTTCGTAAAAATAAAGTTGCTCAAAATGAAGAAAATTTATGCATCAAGGTTGAAAGTCGACATTCTTGTCTACTAAAATTTACCAAAAACAGGAAAAAATAATAAAATGGGTGTAGTTTGTTGAACCTTTTTTTAAACCATAAATTAAACACAAAATCGAATGAAATTGACATTCTTTAGACACATAATTTTAAAATATTTTCAAAGATCTTTTGTCTATAAGGCTCATAAACAACATATTTTTTTGTTCAAAAAGTTCCTTTCAGAACTTATGAAATAATATTCTTCTTAAACAAAATGAAATCGTCATCAAAGGTTTATTATTACAGTCCAGACGTGGTTATCCGAAGTCCTCAGACAAATTTCACTGTGGATAATCGAATCAGGTTTTTTTTAATTGGTTTGTTTCGGATCGTTGAGCTTAAATATAACCCCAAAAGAGCTTTAAAAACATTTGGAAATTTTCAATCCAATAGGGCGGTCAAAATGACGGTTGACGCAAATTTGGCTCAAATTGGGTCACAAAACTCCAGTTTAATGTTAAAAGAAATTATTTTGTCTATGATTCGATTTTTTGAAGTTCCTAAGAAACCTTCGGATAATCGAAATTCGGATAATCACTTCGGATTTTCGAGGCCTTTGAAAATTGAGTCTGTGCTTTATTGGGAATTCCTTGTATTTTATTGATAAATACTAAATTGAAAAAGAAAAGGAAACCAGCAAAAAATGGATGTAGTTCAATTCGAACATTTCCTTCATAGCCGCATGCAACCAGTGTGTTCAATGTACAAGAAACACTAAAAATTACTGATAACAACCGCTCAAACTTATTTACCGGTTTAACGACGCATTCCTCTATCTTACAAAAAGTATAAACATATAAACTAACAGGCCTGATTAGTGGCTCTAAACACGGCCCATCATCATCATCGTCATAACACTCAAATCAGTATGCTCAATGATGGGTGGTAGACAGAACTAGATTTGCCCACAGGGACGTAATGAGCCGTAATCTGAAGGCATCAAAGACTGAGATGCGGAGAGTGTTGTTTTTTATGGCGCCTTTACGTCAAAGCAGGCCTTTGATGGCTGTTGATTGGGTGAGTCAAGTCGAAGGTTTCGGGATCGATTCCCGCTATCGATTTTAGATTTTATACGAAACTTCCTTCAATTTGTATCACATTCTACCCCCAAAAATAAACACGCGTTATAGAGTGCCAAAACAGGACTCCCTTTTTCAAAACACCCCGCGACCTACTTTACGCCACGTTTATATGTCTTCATAACCCCGCTCGAAGAGCGGTAAACTCAAAATCCAAACCCATCACGACGCACCTTCCCCCCTAATTGGATGCATTCCCAATCCGTACGCCACGTTCCATCAATCCTACCCCAACCTCAACCTCTTCAAAATCCGTTTTATGTTCGGAGGCCGGGTTCGATAAACTTTCCTCTCCTTCCTTCCAGAGCGGTGATTCATCAACCCCGCTCCAGACTTGAGGAGTTGGCTCGTCCAAGACGACACCTTCACCTTCAAGGCAGGGAAATTTCTTGGGCCGGAGGGAGAAGACCAGGGGCGTTGAATTGGCAAGCAGCGGGAATTTTAATGAGAATTTTATTTATCCGTTTATTACTCGAGCGCGAACCTGGACCGGGGTGATACCTCGAAACCCCCTTAAGCGTCCAGATCGTCCCCCCGTGAGCTCGGCAAGCGGTCGTAACTTCTGGCGAACGCCCACTTAAGAGTTCGGGAAGAAACGGGAAGCATAAATGAACTTGCATAGTTATGTGTTTACATTTGTACCTGTTTAAACGTTTGCTCAACTCGTCGGGACTACCTGGAAGAGCCCCAGCGGAACCCCCTCGAAAGGTTACCGTACTCTTCGTCGAATTCGACTACCTTAACCCAACTCAACGCGTAATGTTTGGCAGCCGATACCGATCTTAATGAGGTTGGCGGTGGGGTGTCCATCAACTCCGCGGCGACGACTGCTCCAGTTCGTCGCGTCATGTTTGTTTGGTCAGATCGGCTAATCATCCCACGCCCTGGATTAGTCGAAGAGTTGAGTTGGTTGTAACTCAGGCGAACCTGTCAGAACTTGCGAGCTGTGTGCGCTCTCGGGTGCATGTTTCTACAAATTTCAAAATCGACCTACACCTGACTGCTGAACTAGAAGTCGTCGTCGTTGCGTTCCACTTTCCGGGGCAACTCCTCGCCGCCGGTTCTGCGACTTTTTTTGAGCAAGCGTGTGTGTGTGAGAGATTACTGAAGTGGGATTGAAGTTGACAGCTGAGAACTGGCAGCTACTTCGGAGAAAATTCGACGAAACATCGGGGAACTGGTGCAGGCCTGTTTGGAAGTTGCGACATGTACAGTAGAAGTCGTTAGAATAAGCATAACTGAACAAAATTATCACAGAACTTGTACAACTGAACATAACCTTGCACAAATTGACAAAAGATCCGAACAACTAAGCAAAAGCTTGCACAAATTAGAGAAAAATCTTTACAACTGAACAAAAGCTTGCACAAATTGACGGAAGATTTGTACAACTAAACAAAAGCTTGCACAAATTGATGAAAGATCCGTACAACTGAACAAAAGTTTGCACAAATTAACAACTGAACAAAAACTTGCACAAATTGACAAAAGGTTAGTTTAACTGAACAAAAGCTTGCACAAATTGATAAAAGATCCGTACAACTGAACAAAAACTTGCACAAATTGACGAAATATCTGTACAACTGTAAAAAAAGTTTGCACAAATTGACGAAAGATTTGCACAACTGAACAAAAGCTTGCACAAATTAACAAAAAATCCATACAACTGAACAAAAGCTTGCACAAATTGACGAAAGATCTGTACAACTGTTAAAAAGCTTGCACAAATTGAAGAAAGATCCGTACAACTGAACAAAAGCTTGCACAAATTGACGAAAGATCCGTACAACTGAACAAAAGCTTGCACAAATTGACGAAAGATCCGTACAACTGAACAAAAGCTTGCACAAATTGACGAAAGATCCGTACAACTGAACAAAAGCTTGCACAAATTGACGAAAGATTTGCACAGCTGAACAAAAGCTTGCACAAATTAACAAAAGATCCATACAACTGAACAAAACCTTGCACAAATCGATGAAAGGCTCGCACAACTGAACAAATCATGCACAAATTGACAAAACATCCGCACAACTGAATAAAAGCTTGCACAAATTGACATAACCTCCGTACAACTGAACAAAAGCTTGCACAAATTCACAAAACATGCGTAAAACTGAAAAAAAGCTTGCACAAATTGACAAAAGATCCGTACAACTGAACAAAAGCTTGCACAAATTAGAGAAAGATCTGTACAACTGTAAAAATCATAATTTTGACCTCCACTGTAGCAGCGTCTCAAAACCCAGCCAGATCGGAAATAGTTGGAAATTCATGCACGAATCGCACTCACGCACGCACGGCCGTGGCGGACGCACGTCCACACGTGGCTGTGTGTGTGCATGAACGATGCAACACGCGAAAAAAAGAAACAAGATTAGGCAGTTTCGGTGTTTATTATTAACATCATGACATCACACGCACCAGCGTCAGTCGGGGTGCCTGCTTAGAATGTGTGAGATCGTTGGCTGCAAGTTTGAAGGTGGTAACAATGGAAGAGGGCGTAATGAAGAGTTGGGTATAATTTGTTATTGCTTTAAATGCATCATAATAAAGTGGGAATCTGGACTTTTAATCTGTTAATTGTACTGGAAAGAAATATCACGCGAGGAAACAACTCAAATTATATTTCTTTTATAGACCCTTCCAAAATGTCATTCCGGAAGCTCATATTAGAAGAAACTCTCTGCCAAAGTATGTATGACACAACCCGCGCTGTAAAGCAACACCAGTCGGTGTATTCTTTCTTCATTCTCATAAATAATGGCTGGTTGGAAGTGTTGCATACTGATCGATGTATGGTTTATTGGTTGGTTGGTCTTGGTTCGTGGCGATGACGCGCTCGTGTTCGGCGTTCTCAATATGACGTTTGACAAGCTCTCCCCAGAGAGCGAATGTTTGGTTTGTTTCTTGTGGCCGCATTTATTACGTGTTTTTGCGTGCAAGCTGTGACGTTGTCATATATCGAGGCCTGGGACTTGTTACCTCTCAATTTACGGCGATGTCGAAAGAGGTTATGACAGATTTCGGCGAAGGAAAAATGCAGGAAAAGTGTTCTAAATAACACAAAAATACAAAAATACAAAAAGAGAAAAATACAAAAAGAGAAAAATACAAAAATACAAAAATACAAAAATACAAAAATACAAAAATACAAAAATACAAAAATACAAAAATACAAAAATACAAAAATACAAAAATACAAAAATACAAAAATACAAAAATACAAAAATACAAAAATACAAA
>NC_068938.1:202271051-202273551 GCF_016801865.2 Culex pipiens pallens
AATTGAGCGCGGATGAAAAAGTTGCGGACGCAAGGGAAAGTCATTTTTTATTTTGAGGTAGGGATGGTGATTTTGGCAAGGAGGTTTGTTATGGTCCAATGAGATTTTTTTTTTCAGAATAATACTTTGCAAAACAACACTTTTTCAAGAAGAAAGTTTATCTTTTTTAATGTTTTTCAATTAAAACCTGTATTTAATGAATAACATCAATGTTCACTTTAAATTTGAAAATTAATCTTTTCTCTTTCTTTCTCATTTCCAGGTAAGCGTCAATATGAAAAATCTCGATTAAATTTTCAAAAGGCCCTATCTGCATAGGAAACCCATGAGGGATAGGTTGTTTTGAAAATTTAATCTAGAAATGATGTCACTAGATTGTAAGTAGTAAAAGCAGATCTGTCAGCAATGGAAGCAAAAATCTATTAACTAATTGGGCAATTATCTTAGAAAATTTAAAAATGGCTATAATTGCAAATACAATAAATAAAAAAGATTTAAAAAGTTTAAAAAGGGAATATTTATTTGAAGCTGCCATGAAATTTTCAATATCGTTAACTATTGATTGATGTGAAGTTAATTAAATTCTATCCCATTCCTCAGAAATTTAATGATTCAAATTAATTAAAATTCATAAAATTTATCAGTTTTTAATGTTTGTTCAAACCTTAAAATGTTTGAATTTTCACATCTTCAAATCTTCAAATCTTCTAAACTTCAAATCTTCAAATCTTCAAATCTTCAAATCTTCAAATCTTCAAATCTTCAAATCTTCAAATCTTCAAATCTTCAAATCTTCAAATCTTTAAATCTTCAAATCTTCAAATCTTCAAACCTTCAAATCTTCAAATCTTCAAATCTTCAAATCTTCAAATCTTCAAATCTTCGAATCTTCAAATCTTCAAATCTTCTAATCAAAATAATCAAATCATTTTAAAATGAAATGTTGATGTTTTTTTGCCTTTAGAGGAGGCTAAACCTAAAGGTTCCAGGGTGGTTCTTAAATTTAAAATTTTCAAAAATTGTAAAAAAATATTAAAAAAAAAAATCATAACTTTTTGTCGTTTAAACCGTTTTAACTTTATAAGACGCAAATGATAGAAATTTGATATAATTTTATGTAAACATAGTTTGAGGATCGAAAAATCTAAAAAAAAAATTAAACTATAAAATTTCGTCATTGAAAAAATATGAAACAAATTATTTTTCCAGCAAATTGGCCTAAACTTAAAAAAAAAATTATCGGTACCAAAATGCAACCAACATGTTAATATTGAAAAACTTTTCAAGCAAACAACAGGTTATCGCTTTAACTTTAAAGTCATTTAAAAAGCTTTTCTCGAAATTCTGCTAAAGTACTTCTTCAACATTTGAGTATGTTACGAACCCGATAAAAATATTTTCATATATAGGATTTTTCCAGACACGGTCAAAACGCAATTTAAAAAAAAAGCGAACCCATCAACTTGGCCAAATAAAAAAAATCGTATCGAATTGTCTGGGAAAGGCAACATGCTGACCAATTCTGGGCAATTTTATTTTTTTAGTTCTGCCATTCAAATGTAATTGCTGTTCATATAATTCTAAATAAGGTTGGTACAAATTTTATTTAATGTTATTGTCTCCCCCCTTCATAGTCGGGCCGAAAAACCAGGGGGCAATTTTTTTTTCAAGAGACTTAAAAATGTCAATGGAAATTTAAGTTCAATCACCTGAAATGAATTTAAAATGCGTTTAGAGTAATTTTTAGAATGTGTGGATTAATAAAAATATCTCTTGAATTTTTTAAAGTTTTGGATGTTTAGCACCGCAACAAAGTTTTTTTCGCATTTTTTTTGTTTTGCTCAAATCTTATTTTTTTTTAAAACTAATGATTGCAAAAAAACTGATCTAGTTGAAAATGCATTTTAATGCACTTTTTCATTCAAATGTTGAAACTTAGAATATATTTACAAAACTGTTTTTTGTTTTACTTTTCCAAAAAAAAAAAATCCTCTTTGAACAAAAAAGAATTAGGAAAAAGTTTTGAAGATATAGCTGTCATACAGCAACAAATGTTTTTTTTTATGTTTTTTTAATGGAATCAAAGTATTAGTCTCTACATAGTTTTGAAAGTTTTTTTTTTGCAAATTTTATGAAGTTTTGACTGTTTGAAAATACGATTTGTGATAATTGGTAAAATTAGGGTGATAATATCAAATGAAGTCTGATAGAAACTATACTTTCCCATAATTTCGTTACCGGCTGTAGTAGCTCACAGCACACAAACACATACAAACAAATAGTGTGATAAATTCAAATTTATTGAAATACTTGTAATCTGCCATAATTAGCAAAGATTTTGTTAAAATTTTAGTTATCAGTATTTTTAGTATTAATTATGTTCGTAGATCTACCTTCATGCATAACTATCGGATCAGAATCAAAAATTGATTAAATTATGTGTTTTCGACCTAATATTTGCTAAGTTTATTGTTGATTAAAAGTCTATTTCAATACCTTT